>NW_027664190.1:0-19199 GCF_963264785.1 Psittacula echo
ACATGGAGACATGGGGCCATGGGGATATAGGGACATGGGGACATGGGGCCATGGGGATATAGGGACATGGAGACATGGGGCCATGGGGACATGGGGACATGGGGACATGGGGCCATGGGGACATGGGGATATAGGGACATGGAGACATGGGGCCATGGGGATATGGGGCCATGGGGATATAGGGACATGGAGACATGGGGCCATGGGGATATGGGGCCATGGGGACATGGGGCCATGGGGATATAGGGACATGGAGACATGGGGCCATGGGGATATGGGGACATGGAGACATGGGGCCATGGGGATATAGGGACATGGGGACATGGGGCCATGGGGATATGGGGACATGGGGACATGGGGCCATGGGGATATAGGGACATGGAGACATGGGGCCATGGGGATATAGGGACATGGAGACATGGGGCCATGGGGATATAGGGACATGGGGACATGGGGCCATGGGGATATAGGGACATGGGGCCATGGGGCCATGGGGATATAGGGACATGGAGACATGGGGCCATGGGGATATAGGGACATGGGGACATGGGGCCATGGGGATATAGGGACATGGGGCCATGGGGATATGGGGACATGGGGACATGGGGCCATGGGGACATGGGGATATGGGGACATGGGGCCATGGGGATATAGGGACATGGGGACATGGGGCCATGGGGATATGGGGACATGGGGCCATGGGGATATGGGGACATGGGGCCATGGGGCCATGGGGATATAGGGACATGGGGCCATGGGGATATGGGGATATAGGGACATGGGGCCATGGGGATATAGGGACATGGGGACATGGGGCCATGGGGACGTGGGGACATGGGGCCATGGGGCCATGGGGATATGGGGACATGGGGCCATGGGGATATGGGGACATGGGGCCATGGGGCCATGGGGATATAGGGACATGGGGCCATGGGGACATGGGGATATGGGGACATGGGGCCATGGGGACATGGGGATATGGGGACATGGGGCCATGGGGATATAGGGACATGGGGACATGGGGCCATGGGGATATGGGGACATGGGGCCATGGGGACATGGGGATATGGGGACATGGGGCCATGGGGATATGGGGACATGGAGACATGGGGCCATGGGGATATAGGGACATGGGGACATGGGGCCATGGGGATATGGGGACATGGGGCCATGGGGATATAGGGACATGGGGCCATGGGGCCATGGGGATATGGGGACATGGGGCCATGGGGATATGGGGACATGGAGACATGGGGCCATGGGGATATAGGGACATGGAGACATGGGGCCATGGGGATATAGGGACATGGGGACATGGGGATATAGGGACATGGGGCCATGGGGACGTGGGGCCATTGTGGCCATGGCGGCACCAGCGCCCCCCGCCCCCCCCATGCCCCCCCCCGCCCCTCACCGGCTCCAGGCCTCCCCAAAGAACGGCCACGCGGCCGCGTTCTCCGCCACGGCCACCCCGGTGCCCTCCACGTAGCCCCAGGCCAGGGGCAGGACCCGCAGCAGCTCCGGCCCCCAGCGCTCGGGGGGCTCCCCGCGGGCCCCCAGCGCCCCGAACAGCGCCACCGCCAGGGCGCCCAGGTACCCTGCAGGGACACGGCGCGGGGGGACACACACACACACACACAGAGGGGGGGGGCTCAGAGCGGGGCCGGGGCTCGCTGCGGGCCGGTGTCCCCCCCCACCCCCAGACCGCAGTGGTACGCACCGGTGGGGTGGTGATGGGTCATGCGCCCGCTCTCGATGCTCACCGCGATCAGGGTCGGGAGGTCCCGGGCACGGGGGTACCTGCGGGGGGGGAACGGCACCGCCCGGGCCCCGTCCCTCATGGACCCGTCCCTGATGTCCCCATCCCCTCCCCGTCCCCATCCCCTCCTTGTCCCCATCCCCTCCCCATCCCCATCCCCTCCTCCCATCCGTCCCCATCCCCTCCCCATCCCCATCCCCTCCCCATCCCCATCCCCTCCCCATCCCCATCCCCTCCCTGTCCCCATCCCCTCCCCGTCCCCCATCCCCTCCCCGTCCCCATCCCCTCCCTATCCCCATCCCCTCCCCATCCCCATCCCCTCCCTATCCCCATCCCCTCCCCATCCCCATCCCCTCCCTGTCCCCATCCCCTCCCTGTCCCCATCCCCTCCCCGTCCCCATCCCCTCCCCGTCCCCTCCCTGTCCCCATCCCCTCCCCGTCCCCATCCCCTCCTTGTCCCCATCCCCTCCCCGTCCCCATCCCCTCCCTATCCCCATCCCCTCCCCGTCCCCATCCCCTCCCCGTCCCCTCCCTGTCCCCATCCCCTCCCCGTCCCCATCCCCTCCTTGTCCCCATCCCCTCCCCGTCCCCATCCCCTCCTTGTCCCCATCCCCTCCCCGTCCCCATCCCCTCCCCGTCCCCATCCCCTCCTTGTCCCCATCCCTTCCCCGTCCCCATCCCCTCCCCATCCCCATCCCCTCCCTGTCCCCATCCCCTCCCCATCCCCATCCCCTCCCCATCCCCTCCCCATCCCCATCCCCTCCTTGTCCCCATCCCCTCCCTGTCCCCATCCCCTCCTTTTCCCCATCCCCTCCTTGTCCCCATCCCCTCCCTGTCCCCATCCCCTCCTTGTCCCCATCCCCATGTCCCCATCCCTGTCCCCCCCCCCAGGCTCTGACCCCCCCATCCCTGCCCCACCTGAGCCCTATGGCGAGGCTGCGCATGGCGGCTCCGCACCCGGTACCCGTGGGGTTGAAGGGGATGCGGTACCCCCCGGGGACTCCGGGCCGCAGCTGAGACGTGCCTGGGGGGGGGCAGAGAGTGAGACCCCCCCGTACCCCCTTATGACCCCCCCATGGCCCCCCCATTAACCCCTTCCCCCCCCCAGCACCCCCCAACCCCTTTATGACCCCCCACCCTCCATGAACCCCCCTCCATTACCCCCCATTACCCCTTTATGACCCCCCCATGCCCCCCCCTCACCCAGGATGCTCGTGGGTCCCGGTTTGCGCCCCTCCATGTCCCCCATCGCGGCCACGTAGCGCCGGGCCAGCTCCTGCAGCAGCGCTTCCCCCTCCAGCCCTGGGGGGGCGGTAGTGAGAACCCCCCCCACCCCTGCACCCAGGGCACCCATAGGCAGGGGCACCCCCATGGATCCTCAATAGGGGAGGGAAAAGGGACACCCCCCCCCAACATGGACCCCCACAAGTGGGGGGAGCATCACCCCATAGAAACCCCATGGGTATAATGGGGACCCCCAACACCACCCCTGGAGACACCCCCATAGAGCCCAAGGCATAGAACAGGGGTCTCCAACCCCATCCCCTGGGATCCCATCCCAGGGTGACCCCATTTGGGTACCCCATCCCCTGGTGACTCCATCCCTTGGGGTCCCCATCCCTTGTGCACCCCATCCCTTTGGACCTCATCGCCTACTTAACTCCATTGGGGGACCCTCTTTGGGTACCCCATCTTCTGGTGACCCCATCACTTGTGCATCCCATCCCTTGTGCACCCCATCCTTTGTGCACCCCATCCTTTGTGCACCCCATCCCTTGTGCACCCCATCCTTTGTGCACCCCATCCCTTGTGAACCCCATCCTTTGTGCACCCCATCCCTTGTGCACCCCATCCTTTGTGCACCCCATCCCTTGTGCACCCCATCCTTTGTGCACCCCATCCTTTGTGCACCCCATCCCTTGTGCACCCCATCCTTTGTGCACCCCATCCCTTGTGGACCCCATCCTTTGTGCACCCCATCCCTTGTGGACCCCATCCCTTGTGCACCCCATCCTTTGTGCACCCCATCCCTTGTGCACCCCATCCCTTGTGCACCCCATCCTTTGTGCACCCCATCCCTTGTGCACCCCATCCTTTGTGCACCCCATCCTTTGTGCACCCCATCCCTTGTGGACCCCATCCTTTGTGCACCCCATCCTTTGTGCACCCCATCCCTTGTGCACCCCATCCTTTGTGCACCCCATCCTTTGTGCACCCCATCCTTTGTGCACCCCATCCCTTGTGGACCCCATCCTTTGTGCACCCCATCCCTTGTGGACCCCATCCCTTGTGCACCCCATCCTTTGTGCACCCCATCCTTTGTGCACCCCATCCCTTGTGCACCCCATCCTTTGTGCACCCCATCCCTTGTGCACCCCATCCTTTGTGCACCCCATCCCTTGTGCACCCCATCCCTTGTGGTCCCCACCCCCTGTACATCCCATCCCTTGGGTACCCCATCTCCTGATGACCCCATCCCTTGGGTACCCCATCCCTTAGGCCCCCATCTCCTGCTGAACCCCCTTTGGGCCCCCCCCCTTGGTTCCCCCCTTGGTTCCCCCGTCCCCCCCCCCCCCCATATCTTTGGGGTGCTCCCCCCTACCCGTGGCCAGCCCCTCGGCGGTGGCGAGGTGCAGGACGGTGTCATCGCTCACGGGCCACTCGGGGGGCTCCAGGGCGATGGCCTCCAGCCCCCCCAGCTCCTGCAGCTCCGCATGGATCTGCGCTCCCGAGGTGCAGTATTCCCAGCGCCCCCCCCGGTACCCCAGCGCGTCCCCCACCCCGCTCAGCACCATGGCGGCCTCATAGGCTTCCACTGAGGGCACCCTAAAGGGAGGGGGAAGAGGGGGTTTAGGGGGGGGTACCATCAATGGGACCCCCCCCCCCCCTTCTTGGGACACTCACTTCTCCTCCATAGCAGCTGGGGGTGCCCATCAGGATGGGGGCAAGGAGCCAGGAGCGCTTAAGGAGGAGGAGGAGATCCCACGGGATCCTGATGGGATCCATCCCAATGGGACTGGGGGGGGCAGCAAGGGGGGGGGGCATGGAAGGGATATGGAGGGGGTGAGGGTGAAGGTGGATGGGGGGCACAAAGGGATGGGGAGGAGCGGGGGGGGCACCCAATGGGGTAGTTCCGAAGGGGAATGGAAGAGCATGGGGGTACCCCAAAGATGGGTGGGGGTAACAAAGGGCAATGGAAGCAGATGGGGGGCACCCAAAGGTGGATGGGGGGACCCCAAAGGGCAATGGAAGCAGATGGGGAGCACCCAAAGGTGGAGGGGGGGACCCCAAAGGGCAATGGAAGCAGATGGGGAGCACCCAAAGGTGGAGGGGGGGACCCCAAAGGGCAATGGAAGCAGATGGGGAGCACCCAAAGGTGGAGGGGGGGACCCCAAAGGGCAATGGAAGCAGATGGGGAGCACCCAAAGGTGGAGGGGGGGACCCCAAAGGGCAATGGAAGCAGATGGGGAGCACCCAAAGGTGGATGGGGGGACCCCAAAGGGCAATGGAAGCAGATGGGGAGCACCCAAAGGTGGAGGGGGGGACCCCAAAGGGCAATGGAAGCAGATGGGGAGCACCCAAAGGTGGAGGGGGGGACCCCAAAGGGCAATGGAAGCAGATGGGGAGCACCCAAAGGTGGAGGGGGGGACCCCAAAGGGCAATGGAAGCAGATGGGGAGCACCCAAAGGTGGAGGGGGGGACCCCAAAGGGCAATGGAAGCAGATGGGGAGCACCCAAAGGTGGATGGGGGGACCCCAAAGGGCAATGGAAGCAGATGGGGAGCACCCAAAGGTGGATGGGGGGACCCCAAAGGGCAATGGAAGCAGATGGGGGGCACCCAAAGGTGGAGGGGGGGACCCCAAAGGGCAATGGAAGCAGATGGGGGGCACCCAAAGGCTCAAACAGGCACCTGGGAGCCCCCCAAAAGGCCCAGGAAGGTGCCCAAGGGGAGCAGAAGGATGGGGATGCAGGGAGCAGAAGCAGCATCCCCATGGAGCAAGGTCCCTGGTGAGGATTATCCCACATTGATCCCAAAACCGCCGCTTTTTGCCCCCCAGAAGCACCCAAAATCCCGGGTTTTGGTGGGCAAGGAGTGGTGAAGGGATCGTCCTTAAATCCCAGAGCCTGGAAGCGGGATCCGGCAGCGGGAGCCTCTGCGCAGGCCCGGATCCAAGGACACGGCTGCTGCCCCAGCAGCAGCTGCCCAGCCTCTGCTTTGGGCCAAAAAGCGGTGGAACGGGGCCCAGGTTGTTGTTAAATTCAGTTTGGGGGGGGTTGGGAGTTCAAATGGTGCCAAATCCATGGAATTCGGGGGGGGGGGTGGGGTGGGGAAAAGAAGGGCTTGGGGCAGAAGGAATGGGGTTGGTGCGGTGTTCCTGGAAGCGGGCATGGTCGGATGGGGCTTGGAGCATCCTGCTCTATGGAAGGTGCCCTTGCCCATGGCAGGGGTTGGAGCTGGATGAGCTTTAAGGTGCCTGCGTTGGAACCCATCACCCCTTGTCCCATCGCTGAAGGTCCCTCCATGTCCTCCTTATGTTGAGGATGCAGCATCAGCAAAGGGGATGCAGCCCAGGCCATGGGGGGGTGTTGATGGCTCCCATTGAGCTTCTCAGCCCCTGATACCCCCAAATCCATCCCTTCTCCCCTCAATCCTGACCCCTTTTGTGTCCCCACAGCGGGGGCATCGTCCCCATCAGCCCTGCAGGAGGCCAAGGTCCGCCTCATCGATGTCCAGCTCTGCAACAGCAGCCAATGGCACCGAGGGGCCACCAAGAGCCACAAACTCTGTGCTGGGTACCCGCAGGGTGGCATTGACGCCTGCCAGGTAGGGATGTGCCATTGGGGCTCCCTTCTCCTCTCCCATCTGCGGGGCCTTGCTCTGCACCCCCCTTTATCCCAGCTTCGGAAGCGCATCCAGCTCCTGGTCCATCGTCCCTGCGCAGGGATCATAGAGGTTGGAGGAGAGCTGTAAGAGCATTGAGATTCCACCACTAAACCATGTCATGAGCATGGATTCATGGAATGGGTTGCGTTGGGAAGGAGCTTGAAGCATCCAGTTCTAAGCTTCCATTAGACCAGGTTGCTCCAGGCCCCATCCATCCTTCTCCATCCAACCCATCCCAGGGTCCCACCACCCTCATAGGGAACAACCTCTCCTTATCTCCAACCCAAAGTCCCCTCTTCCACTTGGAACCCATCACCTCTTGTCCTATGGCTCCAATCCATGCTGAAGGTAACTCTCCACACCCAAATGATGGAGAACCCTTCCATCCCCATAGGGTGACAGTGGTGGTCCCCTCATGCATTGCAATGGCAACCCATCCCCATCCTCATCCTCTCCCCTTCTCCTCCATAGGGTGACAGTGGTGGTCCCCTCTAGCGTTGCCATGGCGACCCATCCGCATCCCCATCCCCTCTCTGTTTCTCCTCCATAGGGTGCCAGCGGTGGTCCCCTCCAGCGTTGCCATGGCGACCCATCCGCATCCCCATCCCCTCTCTGTTTCTCCTCCATAGGGTGACAGTGGTGGTCCCCTCCAGCGTTGCCATGGTGACCCATCCGCATCCCCATCCCCTCTCTGTTTCTCCTCCATAGGGTGACAGCGGTGGTCCCCTCCAGCGTTGCCATGGCGACCCATCCGCATCCCCATCCCCTCTCTGTTTCTGCTCCATAGGGTGCCAGCGGTGGTCCCCTCCAGCGTTGCCATGGCGACCCATCCGCATCCCCATCCCCTCTCTGTTTCTCCTCCATAGGGTGACAGTGGTGGTCCCCTCCAGCGTTGCCATGGTGACCCATCCGCATCCCCATCCCCTCTCTGTTTCTCCTCCATAGGGTGACAGCGGTGGTCCCCTCCAGCGTTGCCATGGCGACCCATCCGCATCCCCATCCCCTCTCTGTTTCTGCTCCATAGGGTGCCAGCGGTGGTCCCCTCCAGCGTTGCCATGGCGACCCATCCCCATCCCCATCCCCTCTCTGTTTCTCCTCCATAGGGTGACAGTGGCGGTCCTCTCATGTGCCGGCACAACCGCACCAACGTCTTCTGGGTTGTGGGGCTGACGAGCTGGGGCCGCGGCTGCGCCAGGGCCAAGCGACCGGGGGTCTACACCTCCACGCAGCACTTCCGTGACTGGATCCGCTTCCAGCTGCGGATGCTCCGCTCCCCAGCACGGCTCCCGTGCTCCCATCCTGCCCACGATGCAGGATCATCATGCCGACCAGCGGCATCGGCCGGGGGCCGGTGGAATTGCTGCAGGCTCGAAGGGGGAAGAAGCCTTCAGGAGCTTGAAGGTGGCTTGAGGTTCAATGAAGTTGCCTTGGTTGCCCATAGAGAGGATGCTTTGCGTGCCCCCCTCTTCTTCTGGTCCATGGGGAGGGATGGGGATGAGGGATGGAGGGCAGGGAACAGCGGGAAGCGGGAGCTGGGAATCAGGGAATCAACCAGGTTGGGAAAGACCTTCAGGAGCATCAAGTCCAACCATTGCCCCACCATTAAACCATGGCATGAAGAGGGAGGGGGGACAGCTTCCATTAGACCAGGTTGCTCCAAGCCCCATCCGTCCTTCTCCATCCAACCCATCCCCGTGTCCCACCACCCTCACTTCCTTATCTCCTACCCCAACTTCCCCGTTCCAGTTGGAACCCATCACCCCTCATCCTATGGCTCCAATCCGTGCTGAAGGCTCCTCTCCACACCCAAAGGATGGAGGAGAACCCAACCTTCCATGGTTCTGCTTCATCCCTGAATCCAGCTGGAGCATCCCGCTTCCAGGCTTGGGATCTTCCCTTAGGACCTCACAAGCCTCAAGGCTGTATCCATCCCAGCTCCCAGCACCCATCCCAGCACCCTTTGGACCTCTCCCAAATCCCAGCACTGGGGTGCCCAGTGCCAGGAGCAGGGACTGGGGCCAGGGCTCACCCTTGTCCATGTCACTGTGTCCCCATTCACCCCTCATCCCATTAAGATCCCATTAGGATCCCATTAGGACCCCTTTAGGACCCCATTAGGACCCATTAAGACACCATTAAGATCTATTAACACTCCATTAAGATCCCATTAGGACCCCATTAGGATCCCATTAGAACCCCATTAATATCCCCTTAGGACCCCATTAATATCCCATTAGGACCCCATTAGGATCCCTTCAGGTCCCCATTAAGATCCCATTAGGATCCCTTCAGGTCCCCATTAAGATCCCATTAGGATCCATTAAGCCGGTCCCAGCCCCCGGGGGGGGGGGGTGGTGTCCCATTGGGTCTCTGCCATTGGCTGTTGCCCCCCCCGGCCCCCCCCCCCCCATAGTGAGCGTGCAATGGGGGGGGGGGGTGCGTGTGTGAGTGCGCAATGGGGGTGCAATGGGGGTGCAATGGGGGTGCAAACCCACCCCCCCCATCCTTGCCCCCCCCATCCTTGCCCCCCCCCCCCAAATTCTCCTCTTTCTGGTAAAATCACCTTTAGTGGCAGATACAAAAATAAGCCCCGGGGGGGGACACACAAGACCCCCCCCTCCCCATACCAGCCCGCCCCCCCCCCAATAGGGACACAGTGACCGGGGGGGGGGGGGTTTGTGCTGTGCCCCCCCCCGAGGTAGTCAGTGCGATGGGGGGGGTCAGTGACAGGCTCAGGTTGGCACTGGGGGGGTCCTGTCTCATTGGGGCACCACAGGGCAGCTCCAGTTCCCCCCCCCCCATAGCAAAGCTCAATGGGAGAGGGGGGACCCTCATCCATCACCCTGTGGGGGGGGGCATTACTGTCATGGGGGGGTCAATAAGGGGAGGGGGTTTAAGCTTCAAGCCCGGGGGTGACTTGGGGGGGGGGCACCCTTAGGACCATTGAGACCCCCCCCCAATGGGCTGGGTGGTCCTGGATGGGGGGGCCATGGTTGGAAGAATCCATTGGGAAGGTGCTAAGTGGGGGGGGGGCATGGGGGGGCACCCATCTCCAGCAGTTTTTTGGGGGGGGTGTCCAGCTTTTGGGGGGGTCCAATTATGGGGGGGGGTTTGTAGTGGTCTTGATGGGGGTCCCCCCCCATTGGGAATGGCTCCACATGGAGATGGGGACCTCACTGAAGGGGGGGTCCCCCCTCATCCGCGCCCCACTTTGGCGTCGCCGATGGCCCCCCAGACGTCGAAGACGAACTCATCCGGGAAGGCGAAGTCCCCGAGCTGGGAATCCAGGGCCTGCGCCAGCGCATCCGGATCCGGAGCATCCCGGCCCAGCTCCACCATGGTGGCGGCTGCAGGGATGCAGGGATGACAATGGAGGGGGGACCATAGGGGTTCAATGGGGGGGGCCATAAGGGTTCAATGGGGGGGGGACACCATAGGGGTTCAATGGGGGGGGGACACCATAGGGGTTCAATGGGGGGGAGACCATAGGGGTTCAATGGGGGGGGACCATAGGGGTTCAATGGGGGGGGCCATAAGGGTTCAATGGGGGGGGGACACCATAGGGGTTCAATGGGGGGGAGACCATAGGGGTTCAATGGGGGGGGCCATAAGGGTTCAATGGGGGGGGGACACCATAGGGGTTCAATGGGGGGGGACCATAGGGGTTCAATGGGGGGGGCCGTAAGGGTTCAATGGGGGGGGCCATAAGGGTTCAATGGGGGGGGGACACCATAGGGGTTCAATGGGGGGGGACCATAGGGGTTCAATGGGGGGGGCCATAAGGGTTCAATGGGGGGGGGACACCATAGGGGTTCAATGGGGGGGAGACCATAGGGGTTCAATGGGGGGGGCCGTAAGGGTTCAATGGGGGGGGCCATAAGGGTTCAATGGGGGGGGGACACCATAGGGGTTCAATGGGGGGGAGACCATAGGGGTTCAATAGGGGGGGACCATAGGGGTTCAATGGGGGGGGCCATAAGGGTTCAATGGGGGGGGACACCATAGGGGTTCAATGGGGGGAGACCATAGGGGTTCAATGGGGGGACACCATAGGGGTTCAATGGGGGGGGACCATAGGGGTTCAAGGGGGCGGCAACATAGGGATCAGTGGGGGGGGTACCATAGGGGCTTAATAGGGAGGGAGACCATAGGAGTTCAACGGGGGGGGGTGCCATAGGGGTTCAATGGGGGGGGCCTGCATCCGTTGGGGGGGGTCATGGGATGGGTCCAAGTACCCATAGGGGGGGATCCAGCACTCACTGTGGGGGGTCACACACAGGGGGTCCCAGCACCCATTAGGGGGGTCCCATGGAGGGGGGGTGCCAGCACCCACTGGGGGAGGTCCCATAGAGGGGATCCCATAGGGGGGGTCCCAGCACCCATTGGGGGGGTTCCATGAGGGGGGTCCCATGAGGGGGGTCCCAGCACCCATTGGGGGGGCTCCATGGGGGGGGTCCCATGAGGGGGGTCCCAGCCCCATTGGGGGGGGTTCCATAGGGGGGGTCCCATGAGGGGGGTCCCAGCCCCATTGGGGGGGCTCCATGGGGGGGGTCCCATGAGGGGGGTCCCAGCACCCATTGTGGGGGTCCCATGAGGGGGGTCCCAGCCCCATTGGGGGAGTTCCATGAGGGGGGTCCCATGAGGGGGGTCCCAGCACCCATTGGGGGAGTTCCATGAGGGGGGTCCCATGAGGGGGGTCCCAGCCCCATTGGGGGGGCTCCATGGGGGAGGTCCCATGAGGGGGGTCCCAGCCCCATTGGGGGGGCTCCATGGGGGGGGTCCCATGAGGGGGGTCCCAGCCCCATTGGGGGGGCTCCATGGGGGGGGTTGCATAAGGGGGGTCCCAGCCCCATTGGGCGCTATGGGGGGGCTCTCACCCAGCTCGCTGTCCCGGATGCCCATGTAACTCTCCAGCAAATCGTCCACCTTGGCCACCGCGAGCTCCTCGAAGGCTGAGGGCTTGGGGGGCACAGAGGGGTTGGGGGGGTCCCCAGGATGGGGGGGTCAGGGATATGGGGGGGTCCCCATGATGGGGGGGGTCAGGGATATGGGGGGGTCCCCAGGATGGGGGGGGGTCAGGGATATGGGGGGTCCCCATGATGGGGGGGTCAGGGATATGGGGGGGTCCCCATGATGGGGGGGGTCAGGGATATGGGGGGGTCCCCATGATGGGGGGGTCAGGGATATGGGGGGGTCCCCATGATGGGGGGGGTCAGGGATATGGGGGGGTCCCCATGATGGGGGGGGTCAGGGATATGGGGGGGTCCCCATGATGGGGGGGTCAGGGATATGGGGGGGTCCCCATGATGGGGGGGGTCAGGGATATGGGGGGGTCCCCATGATGGGGGGGGCCGTACCTGCTCCTCGAGGGTGGGGGGGCCGTGGGCGCGCAGGCGCAGGGTGCCCCGACCGGAGCCCATGGGGGTGCCCCCCCCCCGGCTCCCCCCCGCCCTTGGGGCGATCATGTCTGGAAGGGAAAAGGGGGGTCAGAGGGGGGGGACCCCCTCAGGGTGGGTGGGGGGCTCCAAACCAAGCCCTGACCCCACAGAGCGAGGGGGGAAGGTTGGGGGGGCTCCCAGTGACCCCAATGGGACTGATGGGGACCCTTCCCACTGTCTCCCAATGAGACTCATGGGACCCCTTCCAGGGCTCCCATTGGGACCCTCCCTTTGCCTCCCACTGGGCCCCCTTCCATTGGGCCTCTCCCATTTGGACCCCTTCCATTGCCCCTATTGGGACTCCTGCCATTGGGATCCTTCCATTACCTCCCGTTGGCACCCTCCCATTGGGACCCTCCCATTGGGACCCTGCCATTGGGACCCTGCCATTGGGACCCTCCCATTGCCTCCCATTGGGACCCTGCCATTGGGACCCTCCCATTGGGACCCTCCCATTGCCTCCCATTGGGACCCTCCCATTGGGACCCTCCCATTGCCTCCCATTGGGACCCTGCCATTGGGACCCTGCCATTGGGACCCTCCCATTGCCTCCCATTGGGACCCCTCCCATTGGGACCCTCCCATTGCCTCCCATTGGGACCCTCCTATTGGGACCCTGCCATTGGGACCCTCCCATTGCCTCCCATTGGGACCCTGCCATTGGGACCCTCCCATTGCCTCCCATTGGGACCCTCCCATTGGGCCCCTCCCATTGGGACCCTCCCATTGCCTCCCATTGGGACCCTCCTATTGGGACCCTCCTATTGGGCCCCTCCCATTGCCTCCCATTGGGACCCTCCTATTGGGACCCTCCTATTGGGCCCCTCCCATTGCCTCCCATTGGGCCCCTCCCATTGGGCCCCTCCCATTGCCTCCCATTGGGCCCCTCCCATTGGGCCCCTCCCATTGCCTCCCATTGGGACCCTCCCATTGGGCCCCTCCCATTGGGCCCCCCCATTGCCTCCCGTTGGCGCCCCGGTGCGCACCGAAGGCCCTGCGGGGCTCGGTGAGGTGCAGGGCGAAGCTGCGCCCGCGGGGCAGCTCCTTGAGCACTTTGGCCACCTCGAAGTGCCGGGCGCCCACGAGGCTGCGCCCGTCGATGGCCTCGATCACGTCCCCGACCCCGATCACGGGGATGCGGGCGATGACGCTGCCCTCGCGGATGCGCTGCGGGACACGGGCGGGAGCCATGGGCACCCACAGGCACCCAAAGGGGTCCCATGGCCCCAGAGGAGGACCCCATGGACACCCACAGGCACCCAAAGGGGTCCCATGGCCCCAGAGGAGGACCCCATGGGCACCCACAGGCACCCAAAGGGGTCCCCATAGACCCCAGGGCAGCTCAGGGACCACCTTTGCGTCCCCACATCCCTCCCTAACACCCCTTGGCCTTCACCTTCTCCATCCCCATCCCATCGCCCTGGTACCCCAAGACACCCCCAAGTCCCCCCTATCCGCCCCCATAGCACCCATTGATGCTCTCCATCCCCATCCCATCGCCCTGGTACCCCAAGACACCCCCAAGTCCCCCCTATCCCCCCATAGCACCCATTGATGCTCTCCATCCCCATCCCATCGCCCTGGTACCCCAAGACACCCCCAAGTCCCCCCTATCCCCCCCATAGCACCCATTGATGCTCTCCATCCCCATCCCATCGCCCTGGTACCCCAAGACACTCCCAAGTCCCCCCTATCCGCCCCCATAGCACCCATTGATGCTCTCCATCCCCATCCCATCGCCCTGGTACCCCAAGACACCCCCAAGTCCCACCTATCCCCCCCCATAGCACCCATTGATGCTCTCCATCCCCATCCCATCGCCCTGGTACCCCAAGACACCCCCAAGTCCCCCCTATCTGCCCCCATAGCACCCATTGACGCTCTCCATCCCCATCCCATCGCCCTGGTACCCCAAGACACCCCCAAGTCCCACCTATCCCCCCCCATAGCACCCATTGACGCTCTCCATCCCCATCCCATCGCCCTGGTACCCCAAGACACCCCCAAGTCCCCCCTATCCCCCCCCATAGCACCCATTGACGCTCTCCATCCCCATCCCATCGCCCTGGTACCCCAAGACACCCCCAAGTCCCCCCTATCCCCCCCATAGCACCCATTGATGCTCTCCATCCCCATCCCATCGCCCTGGTACCCCAAGACACCCCCAAGTCCCCCCTATCCCCCCCATAGCACCCATTGATGCTCTCCATCCCCATCCCATCGCCCTGGTACCCCAAGACACCCCCAAGTCCCCCCTATCCGCCCCCATAGCACCCATTGATGCTCTCCATCCCCATCCCATCGCCCTGGTACCCCAGGACAGCGCCGAGGCCCCCCCCTCCCGGCACCTTGATGAAGGCGTAGCCGGCGCCGTTGTCGGTGATGGTGAGCCCCAGCGCCTCCTCCGACTTGAAGACCTCGACGCGCTTGCGCTGGCCCCGCGTTGTGCGCGAAGATGAAGTCCTCGAGGCCGATCTGGCCCCCCAGGAGCTTCTCCATGTCCACCTTGTGCGTGTTGAGCGTGCAGAACATCACCTGCCGAGGGGGGGCAATGGGGTAATGGGGGCGATGGGGGGAATGGGGGTAATGGGGGTAATGGGGGCAATGGGGGCAATGGGGGCAATGGGGGAATGGGGGCAATGGGGGGAATGGGGGTAATGGGGGCAACGGGGGGAACGGGGGGCAATGGGGGGAATGGGGGCAATGGGGGCAATGGGGGTAATGGGTGGAATGCGGGGAATGGGGGGAATGGGGGGAATGGGGGCAATGGGGGTAATGGGGGTAATGGGGGGGAACGGGGGGCAATGGGGGGAATGGGGGGAATGGGGGCAATGGGGGTAATGGGGGGAATGGGGGGAATGGGGGGGAATGGGGGGAATGGGGGGAATGGGGCAATGGGGGCAATGGGTGGAATGGGGGGAATGGGGGCAATGGGGGCAAATGGGGGGAACGGGGGGAATGGGGGCAATGGGGGGAATGGGGGCAATGGGGGGAATGGGGAGAATGGGGGCAATGGGGGGAATGGGGGCAATGGGGGCAATGGGGGGCAATGGGGGTAATGGGGGTAATGGTGGGCAATGGGGGGAATGGGGGCAATAGGGGGAATGGGGGCAATGGGGCAATGGGGGCAATGGTGAGCAATGGGGGCAATGGGACATAATGGGGAGGCCCCAATGGGAACACCACAATGGACCCAATGGGACACACAAGGGGGGACACCCCAATGGGGGACAATGGGGCGGGTTGCATTTACCCCTCAGGTACCCCCCCAGCACCCCATTACCCCATTGCCCCCATTCATCCCCATTCCCCTCCATTCACTCCCACTCCCCCCAGTTCCCCCACTGCCCCCATTACCCCTCCCATTCATCCCCATTCCCCCCATTCCCACATCCCCCCCATTAACCCCCATTCATCCCCATTCCATCCCCATTCCCCTCCATTTACCCCCATTCCCCCCCATTCATCCCCATTCTCCATTCATCCCCATTCCCCTCCTTCTCTCCATTCCCACATCCCCCCATTCCCCCCATCCCCATTCCCCCCATTCCTCCCCATTCATCCCCATCCCCCCAATTCCCACATCCCCCCCCTTCATCCCCATTCTCCATTCATCCCCATCCCCCCCATTCATCCCCATTCCCCTCCTTCCCCCCCATCCCGTTCCCCCCATTCCTCCCCATTCATCCCCATCCCCATTCCCCCCATTCCTCCCCATTCATCCCCATCCCCATTCCCCCCATTCCTCCCCATTCATCCCCATCCCCATTCCCCCCATTCCTCCCCATTCATCCCCATCCCCATCCCCCCATTCCTCCCCATTCATCCCCATCCCCGTTCCCCCCATTCCTCCCCATTCATCCCCATCCCCATTCCCCCCATTCCTCCCCATTCATCCCCATCCCCATTCCCCCCATTCCTCCCCATTCATCCCCATCCCCATTCCCCCCATTCCTCCCCATTCATCCCCATCCCCATTCCCCCTATTCCTCCCCATTCATCCCCATCCCCATTCCCCCCCATTCCTCCCCATTCATCCCCATCCCCCCAATTCCCACATCCCCCCCATTCATCCCCATTCTCCATTCATCCCCATCCCCCCCATTCATCCCCATTCATCCCCATCCCCATTCCCCCCCATTCCTCCCCATTCATCCCATCCCCCCAATTCCCACATCCCCCCCCATTCATCCCCATTCTCCATTCATCCCCATCCCCCCCCTTCATTCCCATTCCCCTCCTTTCCCCCCCATCCCCGTTCCCCCCCCACCTCCGCGGGGGCGATGCCGAAGGCGGCCGCGATCTTCCCGTAGAGCTCGCGGACGTTGCTGAACCCCTCCACGCGGCCCGTGGGGCTCCCGTGCGCCAGCTGCGTGTGGAACACGAGCCGCGGCCGCAGCGCCCCCGACCCGGCCCCGGCCCCGCTGCCCCCGGGACCCGCCTCGGGCCCGGCCCCGGCACCCCCGGAGCCGCCGCCGCCGCCGCCGCCGCCGCCTCCTCCCGCGGCCTCTTCCTCGTTCTCCACCAGCGGCGGCGGCTTCTTGCGGCGGCTCAGCCCCAGCGGCATCGGCGGGGAGCGGGCGCGGAGCGGGAGGGGAGGATGGGAGCTGCGGGGGGATGGAGGGGGGCGATGAATGGGGGGAATGAATGGGGGGGAATGGAAGGGGTCAATGAATGGGGGGGTGAATGAATGGGGGGGAATGAATGGGGGGGAATGGAGGTGAAGGGAAGGGGGGGAATGAATGGGGGGGAATGAATGGGGGGAATGGAAGGGGTCAATGAATGGGGGGGTGAATGAATGGGGGGGAATGAATGGGGGGAATGGAGGTGAAGGGAAGGGGGGGAATGAATGGGGGGGGAATGAATGGGGGGGAATGGAAGGGTCAATGAATGGGGGGGTGAATGAATGGGGGGGAATGAATGGGGGGGAATGGAGGTGAAGGGAAGGGAGGAATGAATGGGGGGGGAATGAATGGGGGGGAATGGAAGGGGTCAATGAATGGGGGGGTGAATGAATGGGGGGGAATGGAAGGGGTCAATGAATGGGGGGAATGAATGGGGGGGAATGGAAGGGGTCAATGAATGGGGGGGTGATGAATGGGGGGGAATGGAGGTGAAGGGAAGGGGGGGAATGAATGGGGGTGAAGGGGGGTGAATGGGGGGAAAGGAGGGGAATAAATGGGGGTGAATGGAGGGGGGTGAATGGGGGGGAATGGAAAGGGGAGAAGGAATAGGGATGAAAGGAGGGGAATAAATGGGGGTGAATGGGGGATGGAGGGGGGTGAATGGGACGGGGGTGAATAGGGCTGAATGGGGGTGAATGGAGGGGAATGGAGGAGGGTGGAGGAGGGTGAATGGGGAGAATGAAGGTGAATGGGGGTGTATAGAGGGGGGTGAATAAAGGGGGGTGAATGGAGGGGGGTGAATGGAAGGGGTGAATAAATGGGGTGAACGGGGGTGAATGGGAGTGAATAGAGGGGGGTGAAGAAACTGGAGTGAATGAGGGGTAATGGGGACAATGGGGGTAATGGGGGCAAAGGGGGGTATGGGTGGGCAATGGGGGACAGTGAGGCACGGGGAGGGCAAGAGGGGACCCTTCGGGACCCTTCGTGACTCTGCGGACCCCTCCGAAACCCCTCGGGACTCTCCGTGACCTTTCGGGACCTTCCGGACCCCGCCGAGATCCTTCGGACTCTTCCGAGCCTCCCCGTGACCCTTCGGGACCCCACCGGAACCCTTCGGGACCCCTCGGGTTTCTCCGGAACCCTTCAGGACCTTCCGGACCCCCCGAGACCCTTCCGAGCCTCCCCAGCACCCCCTGGGACCCTTCGGGTCTTTCCGGCACCCTTCGGACACCCACCGGGACCCCTCGGAACCCCTCGGGTCTTTCCGTACCCCCCCGGCCCCCCCCGCCGCTCACCGCCGGACCCTCCGCCGGGCGCTGCAGCCGGACCGACACTTCCGGGAGGGCGGGGCCAAAGCGCCCCTTGACCAATCAGCGCCCTCGCCCCGCCCCGCTGACCAATGGGAGGTGGCTGTGGGCAGGAAAGGGCTCGGCCGCGCCCCCCCCCCCCAAGCGCTCCAGGCGGTGGGCGCGCCCGGCCTCGCATTCCCCCGCGGGTGGGGCCGCCCGCAGCCAATCAGGAGCGAGAGCTGCGAGTCCCCGGGTGGGCGGAACCGGGAATTGCGCCCCATGCCCTTTGGGGGGCACAGACCCCATTTTGGGGTCCCAGACCCCCATTGGGGGGGGCTCACCACAGATTTGAGCCTCCCAAACCCTATGTGGGGGGGTCCTAGACCCTATTTTGGGGGTCTCACCCCACATTTATGGCTCCCAAACCCAATTTGGGGGTCCCAGTCCCCATTTTGGGGGTCCTAGACCCTATTTTGGGGGTCTCACCCCACATTTATGGCTCCCAAACCCTATTTTGGGGGTGCCAGTCCCACTGGGGCGGTCCCAGACCCCATTGGGGGGGGTCTCACCCCAGATTTGAGCCTCCCAGACCCCTATTCTGGGGGTCCCAGACCCCATCGGGGGGGTCCCACCCCACATTTATGGCTCCCAAAGCCCATCAGAGGGAGGTCCCAGACCCCATTTTGTTGTGTGTCCCTCCCCCCCATTTAGATGCTCCCAACCCCATTTTGGGGTCCCCCCCCCATTTAGATGCTCCCCAACCCCATTTTGCGGTCCCCCCCCATTTAGATGCTCCCAACCCCATTTTGCGGTCCCCCCACCATTTAGATGCTCCCAACCCCATTTTGGGGTCCCCCCCCATTTAGATGCTCCCACCCATTTTGGGGTCCCCCCCCATTTAGATGCTCCCAACCCCATTTTGGGGTCCCCCCCCCCCCATTTAGATGCTCCCAACCCCATTTTGGGGTCCCCCCCCATTTAGATGCTCCCAACCCCATTTTGCGGTCCCCCCCCCCCATTTAGATGCTCCCAACCCCATTTTGCGGTCCCCCCCCCATTTAGATGCTCCCAACCCATTTTGGGGTCCCCCCCCATTTAGATGCTCCCAACCCCATTTTGGGGTCGTCTCCCCCCCATTTAGATGCTCCCAACCCCCATTTTGGGGTTCCCCCCCCCATTTAGATGCTCCCAACCCCATTTTGG
>NW_027664189.1:0-43481 GCF_963264785.1 Psittacula echo
ATGGGATGGGGATGGGGATGGGATGGGATGGGGATGGGGATGGGATGGGGATGGGATGGGATGGGGATGGGATGGGGGATGGGATGGGGATGGGATGGGGATGGGATGGGATGGGGATGGGATGGGGATGGGAGGGATGGGGATGGGGATGGGGATGGGGATGGGGATGGGGTGGGATGGGGATGGGGATGGGATGGGGATGGGGATGGGGATGGGGATGGGGATGGGGATGGGGATGGGGATGGATGGGAGGATGGGATGGGGATGGGATGGGATGGGATGGGGATGGGATGGGGATGGGGATGGGATGGGGATGGGATGGGGATGGGATGGGGATGGGGATGGGGATGGGATGGGGATGGGGATGGGATGGGGATGGGATGGGGATGGGATGGGGATGGGGATGGGATGGGGATGGGATGGGATGGGGATGGTGGGATGGGGATGGGATGGGATGGGATGGGATGGGGATGGGATGGGGATGGGGATGGGATGGGATGGGGATGGGATGGGGATGGATGGGGATGGGATGGGGATGGGATGGGAGGATGGGGATGGGGATGGGGATGGGATGGGGATGGGGATGGGATGGGATGGGGATGGGATGGGGATGGGGATGGGGATGGGGATGGGATGGGGATGGGGATGGGATGGGGATGGGATGGGGATGGGATGGGGATGGGGATGGGATGGGGATGGGGATGGGATGGGGATGGGATGGGATGGGTGGGATGGGGATGGGGATGGGATGGGGATGGGATGGGATGGGATGGGATGGGATGGGATGGGGATGGGGATGGGGATGGGGATGGGGGGATGGGGATGGGATGGGGATGGGGATGGGGATGGGATGGGATGGGGATGGGGATGGGGATGGGATGGGATGGGGATGGGGATGGGATGGGGATGGGATGGGGATGGGATGGGGATGGGGATGGGATGGGGATGGGATGGGATGGGGATGGGGATGGGATGGGGATGGGGATGGGGATGGGATGGGGATGGGATGGGATGGGGATGGGGATGGGATGGGATGGGATGGGGATGGGGATGGGGATGGGATGGGGATGGGGATGGGATGGGATGGGATGGGGATGGGTGGGGATGGGATGGGGATGGGATGGGGATGGGGATGGGATGGGGATGGGGATGGGATGGGGATGGGGTGGGATGGGGATGGGGATGGGATGGGGATGGGGATGGGGATGGGGATGGGGATGGGATGGGGATGGGATGGGGATGGGATGGGATGGGGATGGGATGGGGATGGGATGGGATGGGGATGGGATGGGGATGGGGATGGGATGGGGATGGGATGGGATGGGATGGGATGGGGATGGGATGGGGATGGGATGGGATATGGGATATTGATATGTGTATGGCTTATGGGATATGGGTATGGATATGGGATACGGGTATTGGGTATGAGGTATGGGTATGGGATACAGGAATGGATGGGTATGTGTACAGGTATGGGATATGGCAATGGATATGGGTATGGGCATGGGATGCTGTATGGAGAACGGGATGCGGGACATGGGGGATATGGGAATGCAGGGGGACACAGCAGAACCGGATGTGGGGAGAGGGAGGGGTGAGGTACATGGAGGGATGGGGGACATGGGGGGCACAGGGGGTAAAGGCGCTGTGGAGCTCTGGGGCCATGGGATGGGGACCCCTTGGCATGGTCCTGCAGGAGAAGATCAAGGAGATTGGGGACCGGCAACCGGAGAAGTGAGTGAGCCCCAAACCCCATCCCTGGGGTCCCCATTGCTGACCCCTATGGGGGTGAGCCCCAAACCCCATCCCTGGGGTCCCCATTGCTGACCCCTATGGGGGTGAGCCCCAAACCCCATCCCTGGGGTCCCCATTGCTGACCCCTATGGGAGTGAGCCCCAAACGCCATCCCTGGGGTCCCCATTGCTGACCCCTATGGGAGTGAGCCCCAAACCCCATCCCTGGGGTCCCCATTGCTGACCCCTATGGGGGTGAGCCCCAAACCCCATCCCTGGGGTCCCCATTGCTGACCCCTATGGGGGTGAGCCCCAAACCCCATCCCTGGGGTCCCCATTGCTGACCCCTATGGGGGTGAGCCCCAAACCCCATCCCTGGGGTCCCCATTGCTGACCCCTATGGGGGTGAGCCCCAAACCCCATCCCTGGGGTCCCCATTGCTGACCCCTATGGGGGTGCCCCCCAAACCCCATCCCTGGGGTCCCCATTGCTGACCCCTATGGGGGTGAGCCCCAAACCCCATCCCTGGGGTCCCCATTGCTGACCCCTATGGGGCTGCCCCCAAACCCCATCCCTGGGGTCCCCATTGCTGACCCCTATGGGGGTGAGCCCCAAACCCCATCCCTGGGGTCCCCATTGCTGACCCCTATGGGGGTGAGCCCCAAACCCCATCCCTGGGGTCCCCATTGCTGACCCCTATGGGGGTGAGCCTCAAACCCCATCCCTGGGGTCCCCATTGCTGACCCCTATGGGGGTGAGCCCCAAACCCCATCCATGGGGTCCCCATTGCTGACCCCTATGGGGGTGAGCCCCAAACCCCATCCCTGGGGTCCCCATTGCTGACCCCTATGGGGGTGAGCCCCAAACCCCATCCATGGGGTCCCCATTGCTGACCCCTATGGGGGTGAGCCCCAAACCCCATCCCTGGGGTCCCCATTGCTGACCCCTATGGGTTGAGCCCCAAACCCCATCCCTGGGGTCCCCATTGCTGACCCCTATGGGGGTGAGCCCCAAACCCCATCCCTGGGGTCCCCATTGCTGACCCCTATGGGAGTGAGCCCCAAACCCCATCCATGGGGTCCCCATTGCTGACCCCTATGGGGGTGAGCCCCAAACCCCATCCCTGGGGTCCCCATTGCTGACCCCTATGGGGGTGCCCCCCAAACCCCATCCTTGGGGTCCCCATTGCTGACCCCTATGGGGGTGAGCCCCAAACCCCATCCCTGGGGTCCCCATTGCTGACCCCTATGGGGGTGAGCCCCAAACCCCATCCCTGGGGTCCCCATTGCTGACCCCTATGGGGGTGAGCCCCAAACCCCATCCCTGGGGTCCCCATTGCTGACCCCTATGGGGGTGAGCCCCAAACCCCATCCCTGGGGTCCCCATTGCTGACCCCTATGGGGGTGAGCCCCAAACCCCATCCCTGGGGTCCCCATTGCTGACCCCTATGGGGGTGAGCCCCAAACCCCATCCCTGGGGTCCCCATTGCTGACCCCTATGGGGGTGAGCCCCAAACCCCATCCCTGGGGTCCCCATTGCTGACCCCTATGGGGGTGAGCCCCAAACCCCATCCCTGGGGTCCCCATTGCTGACCCCTATGGGGGTGAGCCCCAAACCCCATCCCTGGGGTCCCCATTGCTGACCCCTATGGGGGTGAGCCCCAAACCCCATCCCTGGGGTCCCCATTGCTGACCCCTATGGGGGTGAGCCCCAAACCCCATCCCTGGGGTCCCCATTGCTGACCCCTATGGGGGTGAGCCCCAAACCCCATCCCTGGGGTCCCCATTGCTGACCCCTATGGGGGTGAGCCCCAAACCCCATCCCTGGGGTCCCCATTGCTGACCCCTATGGGGGTGAGCCCCAAACCCCATCCCTGGGGTCCCCATTGCTGACCCCTATGGGAGTGAGCCCCAAACCCCATCCCTGGGGTCCCCATTGCTGACCCCTATGGGGGTGAGCCCCAAACCCCATCCCTGGGGTCCCCATTGCTGACCCCTATGGGGGTGAGCCCCAAACCCCATCCCTGGGGTCCCCATTGCTGACCCCTATGGGAGTGAGCCCCAAACCCCATCCCTGGGGTCCCCATTGCTGACCCCTATGGGGGTGAGCCCCAAACCCCATCCCTGGGGTCCCCATTGCTGACCCCTATGGGGGTGAGCCCCAAACCCCATCCCTGGGGTCCCCATTGCTGACCCCTATGGGGGTGAGCCCCAAACCCCATCCCTGGGGTCCCCATTGCTGACCCCTATGGGGGTGAGCCCCAAACCCCATCCCTGGGGTCCCCATTGCTGACCCCTATGGGGGTGAGCCCCAAACCCCATCCCTGGGGTCCCCATTGCTGACCCCTATGGGGGTGAGCCCCAAACCCCATCCCTGGGGTCCCCATTGCTGACCCCTATGGGGGTGAGCCCCAAACCCCATCCCTGGGGTCCCCATTGCTGACCCCTATGGGGGTGAGCCCCAAACCCCATCCCTGGGGTCCCCATTGCTGACCCCTATGGGGGTGAGCCCCAAACCCCATCCCTGGGGTCCCCATTGCTGACCCCTATGGGGGTGAGCCCCAAACCCCATCCCTGGGGTCCCCATTGCTGACCCCTATGGGGGTGAGCCCCAAACCCCATCCCTGGGGTCCCCATTGCTGACCCCTATGGGGGTGAGCCCCAAACCCCATCCCTGGGGTCCCCATTGCTGACCCCTATGGGGGTGAGCCCCAAACCCCATCCCTGGGGTCCCCATTGCTGACCCCTATGGGAGTGAGCCCCAAACCCCATCCCTGGGGTCCCCATTGCTGACCCCTATGGGGGTGAGCCCCAAACCCCATCCCTGGGGGTGAGCCCCAAACCCCATCCCTGGGGTCCCCATTGCTGACCCCTATGGGGGTGAGCCCCAAACCCCATCCCTGGGGGTGAGCCCCAAACCCCATCCCTGGGGTCCCCATTGCTGACCCCTATGGGAGTGAGCCCCAAACCCCATCCCTGGGGTCCCCATTGCTGACCCCTATGGGGCTACCCCCAAACCCCATCCCTGGGGTCCCCATTGCTGACCCCTATGGGGCTACCCCCAAACCCCATCCCTGGGGTCCCCATTGCTGACCCCTATGGGGGTGAGCCCCAAACCCCATCCCTGGGGTCCCCATTGCTGACCCCTATGGGGGTGAGCCCCAAACCCCATCCCTGGGGTCCCCATTGCTGACCCCTATGGGGGTGAGCCCCAAACCCCATCCCTGGGGTCCCCATTGCTGACCCCTATGGGAGTGAGCCCCAAACCCCATCCCTGGGGTCTCCATTGCTGACCCCTATGGGGCTGCCCCTGTCCCGCAGCGATGGGGACCCCCCTGCGCAGGGCCCGGGGGTGCTGGGCCCCGACCTGCGCCCGCTCACGCTGTGGTTGGCCAATGCCACGGAGCTGCTGAACCTGGCCCAGGCCCGGGTGCTGGAGCTGGAGAAGGAGCTGGAGCTGGAGGGTGAGCGCCGGCCCCCCAAGTGTGGGGTGAGGTGGGGGGGGGGTGATGGGAGCCCCCCTGCCCCCTAACGCAGGCACTGCTTGGGTGCATCCATAGGGCCCTGCCCGGAGCTGAGCGGGGACCTGGAGACGTGCGATGAGGCCATGGCGGTGCTGGATGAGGTCATCATGTCCACCTTCCAGCAGACCGTCTATTACCTGACCAAGGTGAGCCAAAGCGGGGCCAAACGGGGCCAAACGGAGCCAAAACAGACCCAGAGCCAAAACTGCACCAAACGGGGCCAAAACAGAGCCAAACGGAGCCAAACGGGGCCAAAACTGAGCCAAAACTGAGCCAAAACGGAGCCAAATCTGAGCCAAAACAGACCCAGAGCCAAAACTGCACCAAACGGGGCCAAAACAGAGCCAAACGGGGCCAAACGGGGCCAAACTGAGCCAAAACGGAGCCAAATCTGAGCCAAAACAGACCCAGAGCCAAAACTGCACCAAACGGGGCCAAAACGGAGCCAAACGGGGCCAAACGGGGCCAAAACTGAGCCAAAACTGAGCCAAAACTGAGCCAAATCTGAGCCAAAACGGAGCCAAACGGAGCAAAAACAGAGCCAAAATGGAGCCAAACGGGGCCAAAACTGAGCCAAAATGGAGCCAAACGGGGCCAAACGGGGCCAAAACTGAGCCAAAACTGAGCCAAAACTGAGCCAAAACTGAGCCAAAACTGAGCCAAACCTGAGCCAAAACTGAGCCAAAACCGAGCCAAAACAGAGCCAAAGAGACCCAAAACTGACCCAGAGCCAAAACTGCACCAAACGGAGCCAAAACGGAGCCAAATGGAGCCAAAACTGAGCCAAATCTGAGCCAAACCTGACCCCAAACTGCCCCAAACTGCCCCCAAACTGCCCCAAACTGACCCCAAACTGCCCCAAACTGCCCCAAACTGCCCCATTCTGACCCCAAACTGCCCCAAACTGCCCCAAACTGCCCCAAACTGCCCCAAACTGCCCCAAACTGCCCCAAACTGACCCCAAACTGCCCCAAACTGCCCCAAACTGCCCCAAACTGACCCCAAACTGCCCCAAACTGCCCCATTCTGACCCCAAACTGCCCCAAACTGACCCCAAACTGACCCCAAACTGCCCCAAACTGACCCCAAACTGACCCCAAACTGCCCCAAGCTGCCCCCAAACTGCCCCAAACTGATCCCAAACTGCCCCAAACTGATCCCAAACTGCCCCAAACTGACCCCAAACTGACCCCAAACTGCCCCCAAACTGCCCCAAACTGACCCAAACTGCCCCAAACTGCCCCAAACTGACCCCAAACTGCCCCCAAACTGACCCAAACTGACCCAAACTGCCCCAAACTGCCCCCAAACTGCCCCAAACTGCCCCCAAACTGCCCCAAACTGCCCCAAACTGCCCCAAACTGACCCCAAACTGCCCCAAACTGCCCCAAACTGACCCCAAACTGACCCAAACTGCCCCCAAACTGCCCCAAACTGCCCCAAACTGCCCCAAACTGCCCCCAAACTGCCCCCAAACTGCCCCAAACTGACCCAAACTGCCCCAAACTGCCCCAAACTGCCCCCAAACTGCCCCAAACTGCCCCAAACTGCCCCAAACTGACCCCAAACTGACCCCAAACTGCCCCAAACTGCCCCAAACTGACCCAAACTGACCCCAAACTGACCCAAACTGCCCCAAACTGACCCCAAACTGCCCCAAACTGCCCCAAACTGCCCCCAAACTGCCCCAAACTGCCCCAAACTGACCCCAAACTGCCCCAAACTGCCCCAAACTGCCCCATTCTGACCCCAAACTGCCCTAAACTGACCCCAAACTGCCCCAAACTGCCCCCAAACTGCCCCCAAACTGCCCCCATAGCCCCATAGCCTCAATCCCCCCCATCCCTCCGCACTGCCCCCCCCCCACCGCTCTCTATCGCCCCCCAGCGCCTTTACGCGACGCTGCCGGCGCTGCTGGAGGCGAACCCGTTCGCGGCGCCGCTGGAGGCGGGCGCGGGCCCGGAGCCGCTGCGCGTTCCCGACGGGGTGAGCCCCACGCTGGGCGTGTTCCAGAGCGCGCTGGAGCTGAGCCGGGGCTGCCGCCTGCACCCCGACCTCGTGTCCCAGACCTTCGGGTACCTCTTCTTCTTCTGCAACGCGTCCCTGTTCAACTCCCTCATGGAGAGGGGTGAGCGCCCTATAGGGGATATAGGGGGTATGGGGGGTATAGGGGGTATGGGGGGTATAGGGGGTATAGGGGTGAGGGATGTGGTTCTTCTTCTGCAACGCGTCCCTGTTCAACTCCCTCATGGAGAGGGGTGAGCGCCCTATAGGGGATATAGGGGGTATGGGGGGTATAGGGGGTATGGGGGGTATGGGGGGTATGGGGGGTATAGGGGTGAGGGATGTGGTTCTTCTTCTGCAACGCGTCCCTGTTCAACTCCCTCATGGAGAGGGGTGAGCGCCCTATAGGGGATATAGGGGGTATGGGGGTAATGGGGGTATGGGGGGTATGGGGGTAATGGGGGTATGGGGGGTATGGGGGGTATAGGGGGTATGGGGGGTATAGGGGTGAGGGATGTGGTTCTTCTTCTGCAACGCGTCCCTGTTCAACTCCCTCATGGAGAGGGGTGAGCGCCCTATAGGGGATATAGGGGGTATGGGGGTAATGGGGGTATGGGGGGTATGGGGGGTATAGGGGTGAGGGATGTGGTTCTTCTTCTGCAACGCGTCCCTGTTCAACTCCCTCATGGAGAGAGGTGAGCGCCCTATAGGGGATATAGGGGATATAGGGGGTATGGGGGTAATGGGGGTATGGGGGGTATGGAGGGTATAGGGGTATGGGGGGTATGGGGGTTATGGGGGGTATGGGGGGTATGGGGGGTATGGGGGGTATGGGGGGTATAGGGGTGAGGGATGTGGTTCTTCTTCTGCAACGCGTCCCTGTTCAACTCCCTCATGGAGAGAGGTGAGCGCCCTATAGGGGATATAGGGGGTATGGGGGGTATAGGGGGTATAGGGGGTAATGGGGGGTATGGGGGGTATGGGGGGTATGGGGGGTATAGGGGGTATAGGGGTGAGGGATGTGGTTCTTCTTCTGCAACGCGTCCCTGTTCAACTCCCTCATGGAGAGGGGTGAGCGCCCTATAGGGGATATAGGGGGTATGGGGGTAATGGGGGTATGGGGGGTATAGGGGGTATGGGGGTTATGGGGGGTATAGGGGGTATGGGGGGTATAGGGGTGAGGGATGTGGTTCTTCTTCTGCAACGCGTCCCTGTTCAACTCCCTCATGGAGAGGGGTGAGCGCCCTATAGGGGATATAGGGGGTATGGGGGTAATGGGGGTATGGGGGGTATAGGGGGTATGGGGGGTATGGGGGGTATGGGGGGTATAGGGGTGAGGGATGTGGTTCTTCTTCTGCAACGCGTCCCTGTTCAACTCCCTCATGGAGAGGGGTGAGCGCCCTATAGGGGATATAGGGGGTATGGGGGGTATAGGGGGTATAGGGAGTAATGGGGGGTATGGGGGTATAGGGGGTATGGGGGGTATGGGGGGTATAGGGGGTATGGGGGGTATGGGGGTTATGGGGGGTATGGGGGGTATGGGGGGTATGGGGGGTATGGGGGGTATAGGGGTGAGGGATGTGGTTCTTCTTCTGCAACGCGTCCCTGTTCAACTCCCTCATGGAGAGAGGTGAGCGCCCTATAGGGGATATAGGGGGTATGGGGGGTATGGGGGGTATAGGGGGTAATGGGGGGTATGGGGGTATAGGGGGTATGGGGGGTATGGGGGGTATAGGGGGTATAGGGGGTATGGGGGGTATGGGGGGTATAGGGGGTATGGGGGGTATGGGGGTATAGGGGGTATAGGGGGTATGGGGGGTATAGGGGTGAGGGATGTGGTTCTTCTTCTGCAACGCGTCCCTGTTCAACTCCCTCATGGAGAGGGGTGAGCGCCCTATAGGGGTTATAGGGGGTATGGGGGGTATGGGGGTAATGGGGGTATGGCGGGTATGGGGGGTATGGGGGTAATGGGGGTATGGGGGGTATGGGGGGTATGGGGGGTATGGGGGTATGGGGGGTATGGGGGTAATGGGGGTATGGGGGGTATGGGGGGTATGGGGGGTATGGGGGTAATGGGGGTATCGGGGGTATGGGGGGTATGGGGGGTATAGGGGTGAGGGATGTGGTTCTTCTTCTGCAACGCGTCCCTGTTCAACTCCCTCATGGAGAGAGGTGAGCGCCCTATAGGGGATATAGGGGGTATGGGGGTTATGGGGGTATGGGGGGTATGGGGGTATAGGGGGTATAGGGGGTATGGGGGGTATGGGGGTATAGGGGGTATAGGGGGTATGGGGGGTATAGGGGTGAGGGATGTGGTTCTTCTTCTGCAACGCGTCCCTGTTCAACTCCCTCATGGAGAGAGGTGAGGGGATATAGGGGGTATGGGGGCTATAGGGGTATAGGTACTATAGGGGCTGTAGGGGTTATGGGGGCTATAGGGGTATAGGTGCTATAGGGGCTATAGGGGTTATGGGGGCTATAGGGGTATAGGTGCTATAGGGGATACAGGGATTATGTGGGCTATAGGGGTATAGGTGCTATAGGGGTTATGGGGGCTATAGGGGTATAGGTGCTATAGGGGTTATGGGGGCTTTAGGGGTATAGGTACTATAGGGGCTATAGGGGTTATGGGGGCTATAGGGGTATAGGTGCTATAGGGGATACAGGGATTATGTGGGTTATAGGGGTGTAGGTGCTATAGGGGATATAGGGGTTATGGGGGCTATAGGGGTATAGGTGCTATAGAGGATAGAGGGGTTATGAGGGCTATAGGGGTATAGGTGCTATAGGGGATATAGGGGTTATGGGGGCTATAGGGGTATAGGTGCTATAGGGGTTATGGGGGCTATAGGGGTATAGGTGCTATAGGTGCTATAGGGGTTATGGGGGCTATAGGGGTATAGGTGCTATAGGGGCTATAGGGGTTATGGGGGCTATAGGGGTATAGGTGCTATAGGGGCTATAGGGAGTGAGACCTCCCCATTCCCCCCTCCCCTTCCCCCCCTGACCCTCAGTCCTCCCCTGCAGGGGGCGCCCTGTTCCAGTGGGGCCGTGCCGTGCGGCTCCGCACCACTCTGGACCTGGTGCTGGACTCGGTGGCCGCAATGGGGCTTGGCGACGTCGCCGCCGAGTTCTTCCAGAAGCTTTCGGCCGCCTCCAACCTGCTCTGCACCCCCAGGGCCTGCCTCAGCAAGGTGGGAATGCCGTGGGATACACTGGGAATGCCATGGGATACAATGGGAATGCCATGGGATACACTGGGAGTCAATGGGAGTCAATGGGATTCAATGGGAGTCAATGGAAGGCAGCCTCCAACCTGCTCTGCACCCCCAGGGCCTGCCTGAGCAAGGTGGGAATGCCATGGGAATGCCGTGGGATACACTGGGAATGCCATGGGATACACTGGGAGTCAATGGGGTTCAATGGGATTCAATGGGAGTCAATGGAAGGCAGCCTCCAACCTGCTCTGCACCCCCAGGGCCTGCCTGAGCAAGGTGGGAATGCCATGGGAATGCCGTGGGATACACTGGGAATGCCATGGGATACAATGGGAGTCAATGGGGTTCAATGGGATTCAATGGGAGTCAATGGGAGTCAATGGGATTCAATGGGAGTCAATGGAAGACAGCCTCCAACCTGCTCTGCACCCCCAGGGCCTGCCTGAGCAAGGTGGGAATGAGCTGGGATACACTCGGGATGCACTGGGATACACTGCGGATGCAATGGGAATGCGATGGGATACACTGGGAGTCAATGGGAGTCAGTGGGACTCAATGGGAGTCAATGACAGTCAATGGGATTCAATGGGACTCAATAGGTGTCAGTGGGATTCAAAGGGACTCAATGGGATTCAATGGGACTCAGTGAGAGTCAATGGGACTCAATGGGTGTCAATGGGACTCAATGGGAGTCAATGGGACTCAATGTCAGTCAATGGGACTCAATGGGATTCAATGGCAGTCAATGGGGCTCAATGGCAGTCAATGGGACTCAATGGGACTCAATGGCAGTCAATGGGACTCAATGGCAGTCAATGGGGCTCAGTGGCAGTCAATGGGATTCAATGGTATTCAATGGGACTCAGTGGGTGTCAATGGGATTCAGTGGGAGTCAATGGGATTCAATGGGACTCAGTGGGAGTCAATGGGACTCAATGGGACTCAATGGGAGTCAATGGGACTCAATAGGACTCAATGGGGCTCAATGGCAGTCAATGGGACTCAATGGCAGTCAATGGGACTCAATGGCAGTGAATGGGGCTCAGTGGCAGTCAATGGGACTCAATGGGACTCAATGGGACTCAATGGCAGTCAATGGGACTCAATGGGACTCAATGGGACTCAATGGGACTCAATAGCAGTCAATGGGACTCAATGGCAGTCAATGGGACTCAATGGGACTCAATGGCAGTCAATGGGACTCAATGGCAGTCAATGGGACTCAATGGGACTCAGTGGCAGTCAATGGCACTCAGTGGCAGTCAATGGTACTCAATGGCAGTCAATGGGACTCAATGGGACTCAATGGCAGTCAATGGGGGGGTCTCTCCCGGTGCCCCCCCAACCCCGTCCCTCCCCGCAGATGACGTGGTCCCGGCTCCGGGCCGAGTTCCCGGCGCTGAGCCCGGCTCAGCTCCACCACATCCTGAGCCATTACCAGCTGGGGGGGGGCCAGGCCCCGCCGCCCGCCTGGAGCCCCCCCCCCGAGGAGCGCGAACAGGTCACGGCAGGTCAGTGCCCCCCTCGTTGGCCCCATTGCCCCCCTCGTTGGCCCCATTGCCCCCCCATTGGCCCCAATGGCCCCCCTTGTGTCTGCATTGCCCCCCCTTGTCCCCATTGCCCCCCATGTGACCCCATTGCCGCCCCATTGTATCCCATTGCCCCTCCACCTGTCCCTATTGCCCCCCCACGTGACCCCTTTGCCCCCCCATTGTCCCCATTGCCCCCCCATTACCTCCCCTACATGTCCCCATTGCCCTACCATTGTCCCCACATTGTCCCAGTTGCCACCCCCCCTTGTCCCCATTGCCCCCCCATTGTCCCTATTACCCCCCTGTGTCCCCATTGCCCCCCCATTGTCCCTATTACCCCCCTGTGTCCCCATTGCCCCCCCATTGTCCCTATTACCCCCCTGTGTCCCCATTGCCCCCCCATTGTCCCTATTACCCCCCCATTGTCCCTATTGCCCCCCTGTGTCCCCATTGCCCCCCCATTGTCCCTATTACCCCCCTGTGTCCCCATTGCCCCCTCATTGTCCCCATTGCCCCCCCCTTGTCCCTATTACCCCCCCGTGTCCCCATTGCCCCCTCATTGTCCCCATTGCCCCCCCATTGTCCCTATTACCCCCCTGTGTCCCCATTACCCCCCTGTGTCCCCATTGCCCCCCCATTGTCCCTATTACCCCCCCATTGTCCCTATTGCCCCCCTTTTGTCCCCATTGCCCCCTCATTGTCCCCATTGCCCCCTCATTGTCCCCATTGCCCCCCCATTGTCCCTATTACCCCCCCTGTGTCCCCATTGCCCCCTCATTGTCCCCATTGCCCCCTCCTTGTCCCTATTACCCCCCTGTGTCCCCATTGCCCCCTCATTGTCCCCATTGCCCCCCCCTTGTCCCTATTACCCCCCCTGTGTCCCCATTGCCCCCTCATTGTCCCCATTGCCCCCCCATTGTCCCTATTACCCCCCCTGTGTCCCCATTGCCCCCTCATTGTCCCCATTGCCCCCTCCTTGTCCCTATTACCCCCCCTGTGTCCCCATTGCCCCCTCATTGTCCCCATTGCCCCCCCCTTGTCCCTATTACCCCCCCTGTGTCCCCATTGCCCCCTCATTGTCCCCATTGCCCCCCCATTGTCCCTATTACCCCCCCTGTGTCCCCATTGCCCCCTCATTGTCCCCATTGCCCCCCCATTGTCCCTATTACCCCCCCTGTGTCCCCATTGCCGCCCCATTGTCCCCATTGCCCCCCCCTTGTCCCTATTACCCCCCCTGTGTCCCCATTGCCCCCTCATTGTCCCTATTGCCCCCTCTTGTGTCCCCATTACCCCCCTATTGTGTCCCCATTGCCACCCCATTGTCCCCATTACCCCCCCATTGTCCCTATTACCCCCCCTGTGTCCTCATTGCCCCCCCAAGTGTCCCCATCACCCCCCTTTGCCCCCTCATTGTCCCCATTGCCCCCTCATTGTCCCCATTGCCCCCTCATTGTCCCTATTGCCCCCCCATTGTCCCCAGTGCCCCCCCACGTGACCCCTTTGCCCCCCCCTTGTCGTGTCCGTCCCCCCCCCCCCAGGTGACATCTTCGAGAGCTTCTCCGAGCACCCCCCGTTGCTGCTGCCCAGCCGGGGCTTCCTGCTGCGGGCGGGGGGGGGCGCCGAAGACGCCGGGGGGGGCGCCGAGGACAAAGGGGGGGTCCCCGAGGAGGAGGGGGGGCTCCTGCAGGCCCTGAGCCGCGTGCGCCGCCTGCTCTGGGACCTGGAGCACGATGAGGTCCCCGCCAACCAGCGGGGGCTGCCCTGGGACGGGGCTGCATGAGGACCCCCCCCACCCGGGACCCTATGGATCCATAGGACCCCCCCTGTACCCCTAGAGAAGAGGTCGTCCCCCCCCCCCCCGTGCCCTCTGTCATGTGCGTGCGCCCATTAAAGCTGCCACGTGTGCACCCACGTGGGAACTGCGTGCGGGGCCCAGAAGAGGATGAATGGGGCCGGGGGAGGGTCCTCTGTGGGCGTGGCTTCAGGAAGCCCCGCCCCCTTTTTCCCCCCCACGGCGCCACGTGACCTCTCCGGACCCTTTCCCATTCATGAGGCTGCGGCTCCTTTATTGGCGGGAAGGGGCGGAACCTCCGCGGAGGGGGCGGGACCGGAAGCGGCACCTGTGGGCGGGACCGGAGCACGGGGTGGGCGTGGCTTCGGGCTACGGCCACGCCCACAGCTTATCCCTTAGAAGGAGCTCCTCAAGCACCGCCCCTATTGGACGGGGCTTCCCGATAGGCCACTCCCACTGGAAACCATATAAGGGGCTCATCAAGCCACGCCTCTATTGGGCGGGGCTTAGCCTTTAGGCCACGCCCACAGAGGGGAAACGTCAATCGGGACCGGCCCTATTGGGCGTGGCTTCGCGCTAGGCCACGCCCTCCATTTCTCCATATAAGGGATGCCTCAAGCACCGCCCTTTGGGGGGCGTGGCTTAGCGCTAGACCGCGCCCACAAATAGCCATATAAGGTGTCCCCAAGCCCCGCCCCTTTGAGGCGTGGCTTCCCGCCAGGCCACGCCCCCTTGCCCATTCATTACCATGCAGCGGCCGCACCGGCAGCGACAACGACGACGACGACGGCGACCGCGGGAAAGACCCGGATGAAGCCGGGAGGTACCAATGGGGCCGGGGGGTGCCAGAGAGGCCAGGTCCTGGGGATCACTGCGGGAAAGGAAAGGGGGGGGGGGGGGGGAACGGTACCAAAGGGACCGGTAACGGGAAGGGGATGAACGGCCCCGGGAGGGGGGCTCCTACCGGTAACGTTGAAGCGGAGCTCGGAGCCCAGCTCCCCCCGCGCGTTCCGCATCTCGCAGCGGTACCGGCCCGCGGCCGCCGCCGCCGCCTCCCCGAGCAGGAGCAGGGGCTCGGGGCCGCTGGCCAGGAGCTGCTCGGCGGGGCCGGGGCCGGGGCCGGGGCCGGGGCCCGGGGCTCGGTACAACCGGTAGCTCTTGGTGCCGTGGGACGCGCGGTGCCAGCCCAGGCCGCAGTCCAGGAGCAGCTCCTCCCCCTCCGCCACCCGCAGCGAGCGCTCTGGGGGGGGGGGGGGGGACGACGACGACACGGACGGGAGGTGGGGACCCCCCCAGCGCACCCCATGGAGCCCCCTTATATGAACGCCCCCCAGGACCCCCCATTACATTGGGACCCCCCTAGGACCCCCCCATTACATTGGGACCCCCCTAGGACCCCCCCTCACATTAAACCCCCCCAGGACCCCCCCATTACAATTGGACCCCCCCTCCAGGACCCCCTTATATTGGACCCTCCCATTACATTGGGACCCCCCCAGGACCCCCTTTATATTGGACCCCCCTAGGACCCCCCCATTACATTGGGACCCCCCTAGAACCCCCCCCACATTAAACCCCCTCAGGACCCCCCCATTACAATTGGACCCCCCCTCCAGGACCCCCTTATATTGGACTCTCCCATTACATTGGGACCCCCTCAGGACCCCCCCATTATGTTGGGACCTCCCCAGGGCCCCCCCATTACAATGGGACCCCCCTAGGACCCCCCCATTATAATAGGACCCCCCCCCAGGACCCCCCTTATATTGAACCCCCCCATTACAATGGGACCCCCCCCGGGCACCCCATTACAATGAGACCCCCCCATTACATTAGGACCCCCCCCCAGGACCCCCCTTATATTGGACCCCCCTAGGGCCCCCCATTACATTGGGACCCCCCTAGGACCCCCCCTCACATTTAACCCCCCCAGGACCCCCCCTTTACATTGAGACCCCCCCTCCAGGACCCCCTTATATTGGACCCTCCCATTACATTGGGACCCCCTCAGGACCCCCCCATTACGTTGGGACCCCCCTAGGACCCCCCCATTATAATAGGACCCCCCCTCCAGGACCCCCCTTATATTGAACCCCCCCATTACAATGGGACCCCCCCGGGCACCCCATTACAATGAGACCCCCCCATTACATGAGGACCCCCAAGGACCCCCTTATATCGAACACCCCCCCATTACATTAGGACCCCCCCTATGACCCCCGTTATATTGGACCCCCCTAGCACCCCCCCATTACATTGGGACCCCCCCAAGGCCCCCCCTTATATTAACACCCCCCCCAGGACCCCCATTACAATAGGACCCCCCCCAGGACCTCCCTTATATTGGACCCCCCCATTACAATGGGACCCCCCCAGGACCCCCCCATTACATCAGGACCCCCCCCCAGGGCCCCCCATTACAATAGAACCCCCCCAGTAACCTCCCAATTGCCCCCCCAAGACCCCCCCTCACATTAACCCCCCCCCCCTCCCAGGAACCCCCATTACATTAGGACCCCCCCCCATTACAATAGGCCCCCCCCAGCACCCACATTGCCCTCCCCTCACCCCCACACTGCACCCCCCGGTCGCAGGCGAACAAGGTGATGTTGCAGGTGACGCACTCGATCCACACCACCTCCATCCGCCCTAGGGCATGGGGGGGGCATGGGGGGGGCAGGACCCCCCCTCCACCCCATAATAACCCCCCCCCAACCTATAATAACCCACCCTTCCATCCCATAATATCCCCCCTTCACCCCATAATACCACTACCCCACCCCACAATGACCCCCCCAACCCATAATAACCCCCTCTCCAACCTATAATAACCCCCCCTCCACCCCATAGTAACCCCCCCTCCACCCCATAATAATCCCCCCTCCACCCCATAATAACCCCCACCCCATAATAACCCCACATCCACCCCATAATAAGGACCTCCCTCCACCCTATAATAAACTCCCAACCCATAATAGCCCCCATCCACCCCATAATAACCCCGCCTCCACCCCATAATAACCCCCCCTCCACCCCATAATAACCTCCCCCCCACGTCTGACCCCCAACTCACCGCAGAGGTTGATGCAAAAGACTGTGAGAGGAGAAAAGGGGTTTAAAGGGGGGGGTCTATGGGGGGTCTGTGGGGCCTATGGGGTCTATGGGGTCTATAGGGGTCTATGGGGTCTATAGGGGTCTATGGGGTCTATGGGTCCCACCTCGCTTCTGAAAGCGCCTCATGAGCCGCTCGAAGTCGTCCTTCACCTCCTGCATGGCCCGATGGAGCACAGTGTAGAGCTGCTGGCCTGGGGGGGGGATCGGTCAGCGTGGGGGGGCCCTGAAACCCCCCTGCAGAGACCCCCCCATTAGGTTCCAGTGTTAACACCCCTATAGGAGCCCCCCCATTAGGTTCCAGTGTTAACACCCCTATAGAGCCCCCCATTAGGTTCCAGTGTTAACACCCCTATAGGAGCCCCCCATTAGGCTCCAGTGTTAACACCCCTATAGGAGCCCCCCATTAGGCTCCAGTGTTAACACCCCTATAGAGCCCCCCATTAGGTTCCAGTGTTAACACCCCTATAGGAGCCCCCCATTAGGTTCCAGTGTTAACACCCCTATAGGAGCCCCCCATTAGGTTCCAGTGTTAACACCCCTATAGGAGCCCCCCATTAGGTTCCAGTGTTAACACCTCTATAGGAGCCCCCCCATTAGGTTCCAGGGTTAACACCCCTATAGGAGCCCCCCATTAGGTTCCAGTGTTAACACCCCTATAGGAGCCCCCCATTAGGCTCCAGTGTTAACACCCCTATAGGTGCCCGCCATTAGGTTCCAGGGTTAACACCCCTATAGGAGCCCCCCATTAGGTTCCAGTGTTAACACCCCTATAGGAGCACCCCATTAGGTTCCAGGGTTAACACCCCTATAGGAGCCCCCCATTAGGCTCCAGTGTTAACACCCCTATGGGAGCCCCCCATTAGGTTCCAGTGTTAACACCCCTATAGGAGCCCCCCATTAGGCTCCAGTGTTAACACCTCTATAGGAGCCCCCCATTAGGTTCCAGTGTTAACACCTCTATAGGAGCCCCCCATTAGGCTCCAGGGTTAACACCTCTATAGGAGCCCCCCATTAGGCTCCAGGGTTAACACCCCTATAGGAGCCCCCCATTAGGCTCCAGTGTTAACACCCCTATAGGAGCACCCCATTAGGTTCCAGTGTTAACACCCCTATAGGAGCCCCCCATTAGGTTCCAGTGTTAACACCCCTATAGGAGCCCCCCATTAGGTTCCAGTGTTAACACCCCTATAGGAGCCCCCCATTAGGCTCCAGTGTTAACACCCCTATAGGAGCACCCCATTAGGTTCCAGTGTTAACACCCCTATAGGAGCCCCCCATTAGGCTCCAGTGTTAACACCCCTATAGGAGCACCCCATTAGGTTCCAGTGTTAACACCCCTATAGGAGCCCCCCATTAGGCTCCAGTGTTAACACCCCTATAGGAGCCCCCCATTAGGCTCCAGTGTTAACACCCCTATAGGAGCCCCCCCATTAGGTTCCAGTGTTAACACCCCTATGGGAGCCCCCCATTAGGTTCCAGTGTTAACACCCCTATAGGAGCACCCCATTAGGTTCCAGTGTTAACACCCCTATAGGAGCCCCCCATTAGGTTCCAGTGTTAACACCCCTATGGGAGCCCCCCCCATTAGGCTCCAGTGTTAACACCCCTATAGGAGCCCCCCCATTAGGTTCCAGTGTTAACACCCCTATAGAGCCCCCCATTAGGTTCCAGTGTTAACACCCCTATAGGAGCCCCCCATTAGGTTCCAGTGTTAACACCCCTATAGGAGCCCCCCCATTAGGTTCCAGTGTTAACACCCCTATAGGAGCCCCCCCATTAGGTTCCAGTGTTAACACCCCTATAGGAGCCCCCCATTAGGTTCCAGGGTTAACACCCCTATAGGAGCCCCCCATTAGGTTCCAGTGTTAACACCCCTATAGGAGCACCCCATTAGGTTCCAGGGTTAACACCCCTATAGGAGCCCCCCATTAGGCTCCAGTGTTAACACCCCTATAGGAGCCCCCCATTAGGTTCCAGTGTTAACACCCCTATAGGAGCCCCCCATTAGGCTCCAGTGTTAACACCCCTATAGGAGCCCCCCATTAGGTTCCAGTGTTAACACCCCTATAGGAGCCCCCCATTAGGCTCCAGTGTTAACACCCCTATAGGAGCACCCCATTAGGTTCCAGTGTTAACACCCCATAGGAGCCCCCCATTAGGTTCCAGTGTTAACACCCCTATAGGAGCCCCCCCATTAGGTTCCAGTGTTAACACCCCTATAGGAGCCCCCCATTAGGTTCCAGTGTTAACACCCCTATAGGAGCCCCCCATTAGGTTCCAGGGTTAACACCCCTATAGGAGCCCCCCATTAGGTTCCAGTGTTAACACCCCTATAGGAGCCCCCCATTAGGTTCCAGGGTTAACACCCCTATAGGAGCCCCCCATTAGGTTCCAGTGTTAACACCCCTATAGGAGCCCCCCATTAGGCTCCAGTGTTAACACCCCTATGGGAGCCCCCCATTAGGTTCCAGGGTTAACACCCCTATAGGGCCCCCCATTACGTTCCAGTGTTAACACCCCTATAGGAGCCCCCCATTAGGTTCCAGTGTTAACACCCCTATAGGGCCCCCCATTTGGTTCCAGTGTTAACACCCCTATAGGAGCCCCCCATTAGGCTCCAGTGTTAACACCCCTATAGGAGCCCCCCATTAGGCTCCAGGGTTTACACACCTATGGGAGCCCCCCATTAGGTTCCAGGGTTAACACCCCTATAGGAGCCCCCCATTAGGTTCCAGTGTTAACACCCCTATAGGTGCCCGCCATTAGGTTCCAGGGTTAACACCCCTATAGGAGCCCCCCATTAGGTTCCAGTGTTAACACCCCTATAGGAGCCCCCCATTAGGCTCCAGTGTTAACACCCCTATAGGAGCACCCCATTAGGTTCCAGTGTTAACACCCCTATAGGAGCCCCCCATTAGGCTCCAGTGTTAACACCCCTATAGGAGCCCCCCATTAGGCTCCAGTGTTAACACCCCTATAGGAGCAGCCCATTAGGTTCCAGTGTTAACACCCCTATAGGAGCCTCCCATTAGGTTCCAGTGTTAACACCCCTATAGGAGCCCCCCCATTAGGTTCCAGTGTTAACACCCCTATAGGAGCCCCCCATTAGGTTCCAGTGTTAACACCCCTATAGAGCCCCCCATTAGGCTCCAGTGTTAACACCCCTATAGGAGCACCACATTAGGTTCCAGTGTTAACACCCCTATAGGAGCACCCCATTAGGCTCCAGTGTTAACACCCCTACAGGAGCCTCCCATTAGGTTCCAGTGTTAACACCCCTATAGGAGCCCCCCATTAGGTTCCAGGGTTAACACCCCTATAGGAGCCCCCCCATTAGGTTCCAGTGTTAACACCCCTATGGGAGCCCCCCATTAGGTTCCAGTGTTAACACCCCTATGGGAGCCCCCCATTAGGTTCCAGTGTTAACACCCCTATGGGAGCCCCCCATTAGGCTCCAGTGTTAACACCCCTATAGGAGCCCCCCATTAGGTTCCAGTGTTAACACCCCTATAGGAGCACCCCATTAGGTTCCAGTGTTAACACCCCTATAGGAGCCCCCCATTAGGCTCCAGTGTTAACACCCCTATAGGAGCCCCCCATTAGGTTCCAGTGTTAACACCCCTATAGGAGCACCCCATTAGGTTCCAGTGTTAACACCCCTATAGGAGCCCCCCATTAGGTTCCAGTGTTAACACCCCTATAGGAACACCCCATTAGGCTCCAGTGTTAACACCCCTATAGGAGCCCCCCATTAGGCTCCAGTGTTAACACCCCTATAGGAGCCCCCCATTAGGCTCCAGTGTTAACACCCCTATAGGAGCCCCCCATTAGGTTCCAGTGTTAACACCCCTATAGGAGCCCCCCATTAGGTTCCAGGGTTAACACCCCTATAGGAGCCCCCCATTAGGTTCCAGTGTTAACACCCCTATAGGAGCCCCCCATTAGGTTCCAGTGTTAACACCCCTATAGGAGCCCCCCATTAGGTTCCAGTGTTAACACCCCTATAGGAGCCCCCCATTAGGCTCCAGTGTTAATACCCCTATAGGAGCCCCCCCATTAGGTTCCAGTGTTAACACCCCTATGGGAGCCCCCCATTAGGTTCCAGTGTTAACACCCCTATGGGAGCCCCCCATTAGGTTCCAGGGTTAACACCCCTATAGGAGCACCCCATTAGGTTCCAGGGTTAACACCCCTATAGGAGCCCCCCCATTAGGTTCCAGTGTTAACACCCCTATGGGAGCCCCCCATTAGGTTCCAGTGTTAACACCCCTATGGGAGCCCCCCATTAGGTTCCAGTGTTAACACCCCTATGGGAGCCCCCCATTAGGTTCCAGTGTTAACACCCCTATAGGAGCCCCCCATTAGGTTCCAGTGTTAACACCCCTATGGGAGCCCCCCATTAGGTTCCAGTGTTAACACCCCTATGGGAGCCCCCCATTAGGTTCCAGGGTTAACACCCCTATAGGAGCCCCCCATTAGGCTCCAGTGTTAACACCCCTATGGGAGCCCCCCATTAGGTTCCAGTGTTAACACCCCTATGGGAGCCCCCCATTAGGTTCCAGTGTTAACACCCCTATGGGAGCCCCCCATTAGGTTCCAGTGTTAACACCCCTATGGGAGCCCCCCATTAGGTTCCAGTGTTAACACCCCTATGGGAGCCCCCCATTAGGCTCCAGTGTTAACACCCCTATAGGAGCCCCCCATTAGGTTCCAGTGTTAACACCCCTATAGGAGCCCCCCATTAGGCTCCAGTGTTAACACCCCTATAGGAGCCCCCCATTAGGCTCCAGTGTTAACACCCCTATAGGAGCCCCCCCATTAGGCTCCAGTGTTAACACCCCTATGGGAGCCCCCCATTAGGCTCCAGTGTTAACACCCCTATAGGAGCCCCCCATTAGGTTCCAGTGTTAACACCCCTATAGGAGCCCCCCATTAGGTTCCAGTGTTAACACCCCTATAGGAGCCCCCCATTAGGTTCCAGTGTTAACACCCCTATAGGAGCCCCCCATATTGGGGTTGGGGTCACCTGTCACGTTCTGCTCCACGAGCCGGGCCAGGGTCCTCCTGAACTGGGCCGTGGCCTCTTCCAATGTGTCCTCATCTGGGGGGGGGGGGAGCCACAGAGAGAGGGGGTTTGGGGGTGTCCTTTGGGGGGGGGGGTTTGGGGTGCATTGGGGGTTATTGGGATATGGGGGGGTTTAGGGGGGTCCTGACCGATGACGCCCATGAAGGTATCGGGGTGCCGCGGGAGCCGGCTCAGCCCCAGCACCCCCTGCAGCAGGATGGTAGCGGCCCGGGCCCGCATGGCCGGCGAGTGCGGCATGGAGCGGGTCAGGAACGGGCCCAGCACCGCCCCGAGGGCCTCGCCTGCCGCTGGGGAGCACAAGACGCAGCCGGAGACCCCCCATGGGAGCCCCCATAGGGACCCCCATAGGGACCCCCATAAGAGCCCGAGCAGCGCCCGCAGCAGCCACAGCATCGCTACGGGGGGGGGGGGGGGGGGGGGCCAGAACCCGAGGCCACGCCCACTGCCCGAGGCCACGCCCACGCCGCGCAGAATGAGCCCCGACCCTCCCATATAAGGCAAACGGTGCCCGCCCCCTCGCCGCTAGGCCACGCCCACTGCGTGCCGCGGGTCCCGGAGGAGAGGGCGGAAATGGCCGAAGAGAACCGGAAATGGCCGAAGCCGCCGTCCTTCCGCCACCTTGGCCCCGCCCACCCCGAACCGGAAGTCCCGCCTCCTCCGCGCTGTCCCCGCCCACATCGAGGCCATTGCCGGAGCCGGGACCCCGCGGCCAATCAGAGCGCGGCGCGCGGCTGCCCGCAGGTAACGGCCCCGCCCACTGCGGTGGGGAGGGGTCACGACCCCCCCGTGACCTCCCCGTGACCCCCCCGGGCTCCCACGGGCCCCCCCCCACCCCACGGCGTTGCCCCTTTAAGGCTCGCTCCAGGACGTCAGGCCCCGCCCCAGCCCCTGATTGGCTGCAGAGAGCCCCCCCGTTCTGATTGGCTCCCGGGAGGATGGGTGGGGTTCATGGGTTGGCTGCACCCAGCCCAGCTCTGATTGGCTGATGGGGAGGGAGGTGTGGAAGGGGGCGGTGCTGGCGAGCAGCGGCAGCTGCCATTGGTCAGGCGTTAGGGTGAAGCTGATTGGCTGCTGAGGCGGGCATGGAGGGGGCAGGGGGTGGTTGGTGGCTGCTGATTGGCCCCGGGGTGAGCGGGTGGGGTGGGGAGGGGGCGAGTCACGTGACTGACTCACCGCGAGTCAACCCCACACGCGTGTTCACGCATGTCCCGCGCACACGTGATCATGTGACTCCGCACAAGTGTGTTCACGTGACACTGCACACAGGTGTTCATGTGTGTCCTGCACACACGTGATCATGTGACTCCGCACAAGTGTGTTCACGTGTCACTGCACACAGGTGTTCATGTGTGTCCTGCACACACGTGATCATGTGACTCCGCACAAGAGTGTTCATGTGACGCCGCACACATCCGGTCACGTGACACTGCACACGCATGTCCAGGGTCACCTGCACACGTGTGATCACATGACACAGGAGATGTGTGTTCATGCGTGTCCCACACACGGGTGACCACGTGACCCTGCCCACAGGTGACCACGTGACCATGTCCCGCCTGGGCCGCCTCTGCCCCTCCAGCTCCGTGCTGCTCCTCTGCGACCTCCAGGAGCGCTTCCGGCCCCACGTGCACGGATTCAGCCTGGTCCTGAGCGCGGCCGCGCGGCTTCGGAAGGTGCCCAGCACCCATAGGGACCATAGAGCCCATAGGGACCCATAGAGACCATAGAGACCCATAGAGACCATAGAGACCATAGAGACCATAGAGACCATAGAGACCATAGAGCCCATAGAGCCCATAGAGCCCATAGAGACCCATAGGGACCCATAGAGCCCATAGAGCCCATAGAGACCATAGAGACCATAGAGACCATAGAGCCCATAGAGACCCATAGAGACCATAGAGGCCCATAGAGACCCATAGAGACCCATAGAGACCATAGAGACCATAGAGACCCATAGAGACCATAGAGACCATAGAGACCCATAGGGACCATAGAGCCCATAGAGACCCATAGAGACCATAGAGCCCATAGAGACCATAGAGACCATAGAGACCCATAGAGACCATAGAGACCATAGAGACCCCATAGAGACCATAGAGACCATAGAGCCCATAGAGACCCATAGAGACCATAGAGCCCATAGAGACCCATAGGGACCCATAGAGCCCATAGAGACCCATAGAGACCATAGAGACCATAGAGACCCATAGAGACCATAGAGACCCATAGAGCCCATAGGGACCCATAGAGACCATAGAGCCCATAGAGACCATAGAGACCCATAGAGACCATAGAGCCCATAGAGACCCATAGAGACCATAGAGACCCATAGAGACCATAGAGACCCATAGAGACCATAGAGACCATAGAGACCATAGAGACCATAGAGACCCATAGAGACCCATAGAGACCATAGAGACCCATAGAGCCCATAGAGACCCATAGAGCCCATAGGGACCCATAGAGACCATAGAGCCCATAGAGCCCATAGAGACCCATAGAGACCATAGAGCCCATAGAGACCCATAGGGACCCATAGAGCCCATAGAGACCATAGAGACCCATAGAAACCATAGAGACCCATAGGGACCCATAGAGCCCATAGAGACCCATAGAGACCATAGAGCCCATAGAGACCATAGAGACCATAGAGACCATAGAGACCCATAGAGACCATAGAGACCATAGAGACCCATAGAGACCATAGAGACCATAGAGACCCATAGAGACCATAGAGACCATAGAGACCATAGAGATCATAGAGACCCATAGAGACCATAGAGACCCATAGAGACCCATAGAGACCATAGAGACCCATAGAGACCCATAGAGACCATAGAGACCCATAGAGCCCATAGAGACCCATAGAGCCCATAGAGACCATAGAGACCATGGAGACCCATAGAGACCCATAGAGACCATAGAGAGACCCATAGGGACCCATAGAGCCCATAGAGACCATAGAGACCATAGAGACCCATAGAGACCATAGAGCCCATAGAGACCCATAGGGACCCATAGAGCCCATAGAGACCATAGAGACCATAGAGCCCATAGAGACCCATAGGGACCCATAGAGCCCATAGAGACCCATAGAGACCATAGAGCCCATAGAGACCCATAGGGACCCATAGAGCCCATAGAGACCATAGAGACCCATAGAGACCATAGAGACCCATAGAGACCCATAGGGACCCATAGAGCCCATAGAGACCCATAGAGACCATAGAGCCCATAGAGACCCATAGAGACCATAGAGCCCATAGAGACCCATAGGGACCCATAGAGCCCATAGAGACCATAGAGACCCATAGAGACCCATAGAGACCATAGAGACCCATAGAGACCATAGAGACCCATAGAGACCATAGAGACCATAGAGACCCATAGAGACCCATAGAGACCATAGAGACCATAGAGACCCATAGAGACCATAGAGACCATAGAGACCATAGAGACCCATAGAGACAATAGAGCCCATAGAGCCCATAGAGCCCATAGAGACCATAGAGACCCATAGAGACCATAGAGACCCATAGAGACCCATAGAGACCATAGAGACCCATAGAGACCCATAGAGACCATAGAGACCCATAGAGCCCATAGAGACCCATAGAGCCCATAGAGCCCATAGAGCCCATAGAGACCATAGAGACCATAGAGACCATAGAGGCCCATAGAGACCCATAGAGACCCATAGAGACCATAGAGACCATAGAGACCCATAGAGACCATAGAGACCATAGAGACCCATAGGGACCATAGAGCCCATAGAGACCCATAGAGACCATAGAGCCCATAGAGACCATAGAGACCATAGAGACCCATAGAGACCATAGAGACCATAGAGACCCCATAGAGACCATAGAGACCATAGAGCCCATAGAGACCCATAGAGACCATAGAGCCCATAGAGACCCATAGAGACCCATAGAGCCCATAGAGACCCATAGAGACCATAGAGACCATAGAGACCCATAGAGACCATAGAGACCCATAGAGCCCATAGGGACCCATAGAGACCATAGAGCCCATAGAGACCATAGAGACCCATAGAGACCATAGAGCCCATAGAGACCCATAGAGACCATAGAGACCCATAGAGACCATAGAGACCATAGAGACCATAGAGACCCATAGAGACCATAGAGCCCATAGAGACCATAGAGACCATAGAGACCCATAGAGACCATAGAGACCATAGAGACCCATAGAGACCATAGAGACCCATAGAGCCCATAGAGACCCATAGAGCCCATAGGGACCCATAGAGACCATAGAGCCCATAGAGACCATAGAGACCCATAGAGACCATAGAGCCCATAGAGACCCATAGGGACCCATAGAGCCCATAGAGACCATAGAGACCCATAGAAACCATAGAGACCCATAGAGACCCATAGGGACCCATAGAGCCCATAGAGACCCATAGAGACCATAGAGCCCATAGAGACCATAGAGACCATAGAGACCATAGAGACCCATAGAGACCATAGAGACCATAGAGACCCATAGAGACCCATAGAGACCATAGAGACCCATAGAGACCCATAGAGACCATAGAGCCCCATAGAGACCATAGAGACCATAGAGACCATAGAGACCCATAGAGACCATAGAGACCATAGAGACCATAGAGACCCATAGAGACCATAGAGACCATAGAGACCCATAGAGACCATAGAGACCATAGAGACCATAGAGACCATAGAGACCCATAGAGACCATAGAGACCCATAGAGACCCATAGAGACCATAGAGACCCATAGAGACCCATAGAGACCATAGAGACCCATAGAGCCCATAGAGACCCATAGAGCCCATAGAGACCATAGAGACCATGGAGACCCATAGAGACCCATAGAGACCATAGAGAGACCCATAGGGACCCATAGAGCCCATAGAGACCATAGAGACCATAGAGACCCATAGAGACCATAGAGCCCATAGAGACCCATAGGGACCCATAGAGCCCATAGAGACCATAGAGACCATAGAGCCCATAGAGACCCATAGGGACCCATAGAGCCCATAGAGACCCATAGAGACCATAGAGCCCATAGAGACCCATAGGGACCCATAGAGCCCATAGAGACCATAGAGACCCATAGAGACCATAGAGACCCATAGAGACCCATAGGGACCCATAGAGCCCATAGAGACCCATAGAGACCATAGAGCCCATAGAGACCCATAGAGACCATAGAGCCCATAGAGCCCATAGAGACCATAGAGACCCATAGAGACCATAGAGACCCATAGAGACCCATAGGGACCCATAGAGCCCATAGAGACCCATAGAGACCATAGAGCCCATAGAGACCATAGAGACCATAGAGACCATAGAGACCCATAGAGACCATAGAGACCATAGAGACCCATAGAGACCATAGAGACCATAGAGACCCATAGAGACCCATAGAGACCATAGAGCCCCATAGAGACCATAGAGACCATAGAGACCATAGAGACCCATAGAGACCATAGAGACCATAGAGACCATAGAGACCCATAGAGACCATAGAGACCATAGAGACCCATAGAGACCATAGAGACCATAGAGACCATAGAGACCCATAGAGACCATAGAGACCCATAGAGACCCATAGAGACCATAGAGACCCATAGAGACCCATAGAGACCATAGAGACCCATAGAGCCCATAGAGACCCATAGAGCCCATAGAGACCATAGAGACCATGGAGACCCATAGAGACCCATAGAGACCATAGAGAGACCCATAGGGACCCATAGAGCCCATAGAGACCATAGAGACCATAGAGACCCATAGAGACCATAGAGCCCATAGAGACCCATAGGGACCCATAGAGCCCATAGAGCCCATAGAGACCATAGAGCCCATAGAGACCCATAGGGACCCATAGAGCCCATAGAGACCCATAGAGACCATAGAGCCCATAGAGACCCATAGGGACCCATAGAGCCCATAGAGACCATAGAGACCCATAGAGACCATAGAGACCCATAGAGACCCATAGGGACCCATAGAGCCCATAGAGACCCATAGAGACCATAGAGCCCATAGAGACCCATAGAGACCATAGAGCCCATAGAGACCCATAGGGACCCATAGAGCCCATAGAGACCATAGAGACCCATAGAGACCATAGAGACCCATAGAGACCCATAGAGACCATAGAGACCCATAGAGACCATAGAGACCCATAGAGACCATAGAGACCATAGAGACCCATAGAGACCCATAGAGACCATAGAGACCATAGAGACCCATAGAGACCATAGAGACCATAGAGACCATAGAGACCCATAGAGACAATAGAGCCCATAGAGCCCATAGAGCCCATAGAGACCATAGAGACCCATAGAGACCATAGAGACCCATAGAGACCCATAGAGACCATAGAGACCCATAGAGACCCATAGAGACCATAGAGACCCATAGAGCCCATAGAGACCCATAGAGCCCATAGAGCCCATAGAGACCATAGAGACCATAGAGACCCATAGAGACCATAGAGCCCATAGAGACCATAGAGACCATGGAGACCCATAGAGACCCATAGAGACCATAGAGAGACCCATAGAGACCATAGAGACCATAGAGCCCATAGAGACCATAGAGACCCATAGAGACCATAGAGACCATAGAGACCCATAGAGACCATAGAGCCCATAGAGACCCATAGAGACCATAGAGACCCATAGAGACCATAGAGACCATAGAGACCCATAGAGACCATAGAGACCATAGAGACCATAGAGACCCATAGAGACCATAGAGACCCATAGAGACCCATAGAGACCATAGAGACCCATAGAGACCCATAGAGACCATAGAGACCCATAGAGCCCATAGAGACCCATAGAGCCCATAGAGACCATAGAGACCATGGAGACCCATAGAGACCCATAGAGACCATAGAGAGACCCATAGGGACCCATAGAGCCACCCATAGGGACCCATAGAGACCATAGAGACCCATAGAGACCCATAGAGCCCATAGAGACCCATAGGGACCCATAGAGCCCATAGAGACCATAGAGACCATAGAGCCCATAGAGACCCATAGGGACCCATAGAGCCCATAGAGACCCATAGAGACCATAGAGCCCATAGAGACCCATAGGGACCCATAGAGCCCATAGAGACCATAGAGACCCATAGAGACCATAGAGACCCATAGAGACCCATAGGGACCCATAGAGCCCATAGAGACCCATAGAGACCATAGAGCCCATAGAGACCCATAGAGACCCATAGAGCCCATAGAGACCCATAGGGACCCATAGAGCCCATAGAGACCATAGAGACCCATAGAGACCATAGAGACCCATAGAGACCCATAGAGACCATAGAGACCCATAGAGACCATAGAGACCCATAGAGACCATAGAGACCATAGAGACCCATAGAGACCCATAGAGACCATAGAGACCATAGAGACCCATAGAGACCATAGAGACCATAGAGACCATAGAGACCCATAGAGACAATAGAGCCCATAGAGCCCATAGAGACCATAGAGACCCATAGAGACCATAGAGACCCATAGAGACCCATAGAGACCATAGAGACCCATAGAGACCCATAGAGACCATAGAGACCCATAGAGCCCATAGAGACCCATAGAGCCCATAGAGCCCATAGAGACCATAGAGACCATAGAGACCCATAGAGACCATAGAGCCCATAGAGACCATAGAGACCATGGAGACCCATAGAGACCCATAGAGACCATAGAGAGACCCATAGAGACCATAGAGACCATAGAGACCATAGAGACCATAGAGCCCATAGAGACCATAGAGACCCATAGAGACCATAGAGACCATAGAGACCCATAGAGACCATAGAGCCCATAGAGACCCATAGAGAGACCCATAGAGACCATAGAGCCCTTAGAGAGACCCATAGAGACCATAGAGACCCATAGAGACCATAGAGACCATAGAGCCCATAGAGCCCATAGAGCCCATAGAGCCCATAGAGACCCATAGAGACCATAGAGACCCATAGAGACCATAGAGAGAGACCCATAGAGACCATAGAGACCCATAGAGACCCATAGAGACCATAGAGACCCATAGAGACCATAGAGACCATAGAGACCCATAGAGACCCATAGAGACCATAGAGACCCATAGAGACCCATAGAGACCATAGACACCATAGAGACCCATAGAGACCCATAGAGACCATAGAGACCATAGAGACCCATAGAGACCATAGAGACCATAGAGACCCATAGAGACCCATAGAGACCCATAGAGACCATAGGGACCCATAGAGACCATAGAGCCCATAGAGACCCATAGGGACCCATAGAGCCCATAGAGACCATAGAGACCATAGAGCCCATAGAGACCCATAGGGACCCATAGAGCCCATAGAGACCCATAGAGACCATAGAGCCCATAGAGACCCATAGGGACCCATAGAGCCCATAGAGACCATAGAGACCCATAGAGACCATAGAGACCCATAGGGACCCATAGAGCCCATAGAGACCCATAGAGACCATAGAGCCCATAGAGACCCATAGAGACCATAGAGCCCATAGAGACCCATAGGGACCCATAGAGCCCATAGAGACCATAGAGACCCATAGAGACCATAGAGACCCATAGAGACCCATAGAGACCATAGAGACCCATAGAGACCATAGAGACCCATAGAGACCATAGAGACCATAGAGACCCATAGAGACCCATAGAGACCATAGAGACCATAGAGACCCATAGAGACCATAGAGACCATAGAGACCATAGAGACCCATAGAGACAATAGAGCCCATAGAGCCCATAGAGCCCATAGAGACCATAGAGACCCATAGAGACCATAGAGACCCATAGAGACCCATAGAGACCATAGAGACCCATAGAGACCCATAGAGACCATAGAGACCCATAGAGCCCATAGAGACCCATAGAGCCCATAGAGCCCATAGAGACCATAGAGACCATAGAGACCCATAGAGACCATAGAGACCCATAGAGACCATAGAGACCATGGAGACCCATAGAGACCCATAGAGACCATAGAGAGACCCATAGAGACCATAGAGACCATAGAGACCATAGAGACCATAGAGACCCATAGAGACCATAGAGACCATAGAGACCCATAGAGACCATAGAGCCCATAGAGACCCATAGAGAGACCCATAGAGACCATAGAGCCCTTAGAGAGACCCATAGAGACCATAGAGACCCATAGAGACCATAGAGACCATAGAGCCCATAGAGCCCATAGAGCCCATAGAGCCCATAGAGACCCATAGAGACCCATAGAGACCATAGAGACCCATAGAGACCATAGAGAGAGACCCATAGAGACCATAGAGACCCATAGAGACCCATAGAGACCATAGAGACCCATAGAGACCATAGAGACCATAGAGACCCATAGAGACCCATAGAGACCATAGAGACCCATAGAGACCCATAGAGACCATAGACACCATAGAGACCCATAGAGACCCATAGAGACCATAGAGACCATAGAGACCCATAGAGACCATAGAGACCATAGAGACCCATAGAGACCCATAGAGACCCATAGAGACCATAGGGACCCATAGAGACCATAGAGCCCATAGAGACCCATAGAGACCATAGAGACCATAGAGACCCATAGAGACCATAGAGCCCCATAGAGCCCCATAGAGACCATAGAGCCCATAGAGACCCATAGAGACCCATAGAGACCATAGAGACCATAGAGACCCATAGAGACCATAGAGACCATAGAGACCATAGAGACCATAGAGACCCATAGAGACCATAGAGACCATAGAGACCATAGAGACCCATAGAGACCATAGAGACCATAGAGCCCATAGAGACCATAGAGACCATAGAGACCATAGAGACCCCATAGCACCCATAAAGCTCTATGACACCCACAGAGACCCCCCAACCACTGGACACTCAGATCTGCTCCCATTGCTCCACCTCCCTCCCCATTGCCCCCATTCCCCCATTGCCCCCATTGCCCCCATTGCCCCCATTTCCCCCATTGCCCCCATTACCCCCTTTGCCCCCATTACCCCCATTACCCCATTGCCCCCATTCCCCCCATTACCCCCATTACCCCCATTCCCCCCATTGCCCCCATTCCCCCATTGCCCCCATTCCCCCCCATTCCCCCCCATTGCCCCCATTGCCCCCATTCCCCCATTCCCCCCATTCCCCCCATTACCCCCATTGCCCCCCATTGCCCCCATTCCCCCATTCCCCCCATTCCCCCATTCCCCCATTGCCCCCCATTCCCCCATTCCCCCCATTCCCCCCATTCCCCCCATTCCCCCCATTGCCCCCATTGCCCCCATTGTCCCCCATTCCCCCCATTGCCCCCATTCCCCCCATTGCCCCCTTTTCCCCCCCATTCCCCCCATTGCCCCCCATTCCCCCATTGCCCCCATTCCCCCATTGCCCCCATTCCCCCCATTGCCCCCTTTTCCCCCCCATTCCCCCCATTGCCCCCATTCCCCCATTGCCCCCATTGCCCCCATTCCCCCCATTGCCCCCTTTTCCCCCCCATTCCCCCCATTGCCCCCATTCCCCCATTGCCCCCATTGCCCCCATTCCCCCCATTGCCCCCTTTTCCCCCCCATTCCCCCATTCCCCCATTCCCCCATTGCCCCCATTCCCCCATTGCCCCCATTGCCCCCATTGCCCCCATTGCCCCCATTACCCCCATTGCCCCCATTCCCCCATTGCCCCCATTCCCCTCATTGCCCCCATTCCTCCCATTGCCCCCATTCCCCCATTGCCCCCATTCCCCCATTCCCCCCATTGCCCCCATTCCCCCATTGCCCCCATTGCCCCCATTGCCCCCATTGCCCCCATTACCCCCATTGCCCCCATTCCCCCATTGCCCCCATTCCCCTCATTGCCCCCATTCCCCCCATTCCCCACATTCCCCCCATTGCCCCCATTGCCCCCATTGCCCCCATTACCCCCATAGCCCCCATTCCCCCATTGCCCCCATTCCCCTCATTGCCCCCATTCCCCCCATTGCCCCCATTCCCCCATTGCCCCCATTCCCCCATTGCCCCCATTGCCCCCATTCCCCCATTGCCCCCATTGCCCCCATTGCCCCCATTGCCCCCATTGCCCCCATTCCCCTCATTGCCCCCATTCCCCCCATTGCCCCCATTCCCCCATTGCCCCCATTGCCCCCATTCCCCCATTGCCCCCATTCCCCCATTGCCCCCATTGCCCCCATTGCCCCCATTGCCCCCATTACCCCCATTGCCCCCATTCCCCCATTGCCCCCATTCCCCTCATTGCCCCCATTCCCCCCATTGCCCCCATTCCCCCATTGCCCCCATTCCCCCATTCCCCCCATTGCCCCCATTTCCCCATTGTCCCCATTCCCCCATTGCCCCCATTGCCCCCATTCCCCCATTCCCCCATTCCCCCATTCCCCCATTCCCCCATTGCCCCCATTGCCCCCATTGCCCCCCATTACCCCCATTGCCCCCATTCCCCCATTCCCCCCATTACCCCCATTGCCCCCATTCCCCCATTCCCCCATTACCCCCATTCCCTCCATTGCCCCCATTCCCCCATTGTCCCCATTCCCCCGTTGCCCCCCATTACCCCCATTCCCCCCATTACTCCCATTGCCCCCATTCCCCCATTCCCCCATTCCCCCATTCCCTCCATTGCCCCCATTCCCCCATTCCCCCCATTCCCCCATTGCCCCCATTCCCCCATTCCCCCATTGCCCCCATTCCCCCCATTGCCCCCATTGCCCCCATTCCCCCCATTCCCCCCATTGCCCCCCATTGCCCCCATTGCCCCCATTGCCCCCATTCCCCCATTGCCCCCCATTGCCCCCATTCCCCCATTCCCCCCATTACCCCCATTGTCCCCATTCCCCCATTACCCCCATTGCCCCCCATTCCCCCATTGCCCCCATTCCCCCATTGCCCCCGTTGCCCGCAGGGGTGCCAGGCGCTGGGGGTGCCGGTGCTGGTGACCGAGCAGCGCCCGGAGGCTCTGGGCCGCACCGTGCCCGAGCTGGGGGTGCAGGACCTGAGCCCGCACCCCAAAACCTCCTTCAGCGGCGTCCCGGTGCTGGAGGCGGAGCTGCGCGCCCGGCCCCGCCTCCGCTCCGTCCTCCTCTGCGGCATCGAGGCGCAGGCCTGCGTCCTGGTGAGGGGCAATGGGGGAATGGGGGCAATGGGGGAATGGGGGAATGGGGGCAATGGGGGAATGGGGGCAATGGGGGGAATGGGGGGAATGGGGGAATGGGGGGAATGGGGGCAATGGGGGGAATGGGGGAATGGGGGCAATGGGGGAATGGGGGGAATGGGGGAATGGGGGGAATGGGGGAATGGGGGCAATGGGGGAATGGGGGCAATGGGGGGAATGGGGGGAATGGGGGAATGGGGGCAATGGGGGAATGGGGGCAATGGGGGAATGGGGGGAATGGGGGAATGGGGGGAATGGGGGCAATGGGGGGAATGGGGGCAATGGGGGAATGGGGGCAATGGGGGGAATGGGGGCAATGGGGGAATGGGGGAATGGGGGCAATGGGGGCAATGGGGGCAATGGGGGTAATGGGGGCAATGGGGGAATAGGGGGAATGGGGGCAATGGGGGGAATGGGGGCAATGGGGGAATGGGGGGAATGGGGGGAATGGGGGGAATGGGGGGAATGGGGGGAATGGGGGCAATGGGGGAATGGGGGGAATGGGGGGAATGGGGGCAATGGGGGAATGGGGGGAATGGGGGGAATGGGGGCAATGGGGGCAATGGGGGCAATGGAGGGAATGGGGGGAATGGGGGGAATGGGGGGAATGGGGGTAATGGGGGAATGGGGGGAATGGGGGGAATGGGGCAATGGGGGCAATGGGGGCAATGGGGGGAATGGGGGCAATGGGGGCAATGGAGGGAATGGGGGGAATGGGGGCAATGGGGGAATGGGGGTAATGGGGGAATGGGGGGAATGGGGGGAATGGGGCAATGGGGGCAATGGGGGGAATGGGGGCAATGGGGGCAATGGAGGGAATGGGGGGAATGGGGGGAATGGGGGGAATGGGGGGGAATGGGGGGAATGGGGGGAATGGGGGCAATGGGGGCAATGGGGGGAATGGGGCAATGGGGGGAATGGGGGAATGGGGGTAATGGGGGTAATGGGGGGAATGGGGGCAATGGGGGAATGGGGGCAATGGGGGGAATGGGGTGAATGGGGGGAATGGGGGAATGGGGCAATGGCGGCAATGGGGGTAATGGGGGCAATGGGGGGAATGGGGGTAATGGGGGAATGGGGGAATGGGGGTAATGGGGGCAATGGGGGCAATGGGGGGAATGGGGGCAATGGGGGAATGGGGACAATGGGGGAATGGGGGTAATGGGGGGAATGGGGGGAATGGGGCAATGGGGGGAATGGGGGCAATGGGGGCAATGGGGGGAATGGGGGTAATGGGAGCAATGGGGGGAATGGGGGTAATGGGGGGAATGTGGGGAATGGGGGCAATGGGTGAATGGGGGGAATGGGGGGAATGGGGGGAATGGGGGCAAGGGGGGAATGGGGGCAATGGGGGGAATGGGGGGAATGGGGGGAATGGGGGAATGGGGGGAATGGGGGGAATGGGGCAATGGGGGCAATGGGGGCAATGGGGGGAATGGGGGCAATGGGGGCAATGGGGGCAATGGAGGGAATGGGGGGAATGGGGGGAATGGGGGAATGGGGGTAATGGGGGAATGGGGGGAATGGGGGGAATGGGGCAATGGGGGCAATGGGGGGAATGGGGGCAATGGGGGCAATGGGGGCAATGGGGGGAATGGGGGCAATGGGGGCAATGGGGGGAATGGGGGGAATGGGGGGAATGGGGGGGAATGGGTGGAATGGGGGGAATGGGGGCAATGGGGGCAATGGAGGGAATGGGGGGAATGGGGGGAATGGGGGGAATGGGGGGGAATGGGGGGAATGGGGGGAATGGGGGCAATGGGGGCAATGGGGGCAATGGGGGAATGGGGGCAATGGGGGGAATGGGGGAATGGGGGTAATGGGGGGAATGGGGGGAATGGGGGAATGGGGGCAATGGGGGGAATGGGGTGAATGGGGGGAATGGGGGAATGGGGCAATGGGGGCAATGGGGGTAATGGGGGAATGGGGGCAATGGGGGGAATGGGGGTAATGGGGGAATGGGGGAATGGGGGTAATGGGGGCAATGGGGGGAATGGGGGGAATGGGGGAATGGGGGCAATGGGGGGAATGGGGGAATGGGGGGAATGGGGGAATGGGGGTAATGGGGGGAATGGGGGGAATGGGGGCAATGGTGGGAATGGGGACAATGGGAGCAATGGGGGGAATGGGGGTAATGGGGGGAATGGGGGGAATGGGGGCAATAGGGGAATGGGGGGAATGGGGGGAATGGGGGCAATGGGGGAATGGGGGGAATGGGGGGAATGGGGGGAATGGGGGCAAGGGGGGAATGGGGGCAATGGGGGAATGAGAGCCATGGGGGGAATGGGGGTAATGGGCCGTAATGGGGTAATGGGTCTGGGGTGAATGGGGCTGGATATGGGGGCAATGGGTCCCAGGGATTTGGGGGGTCAATGGGGACCCCCCCTTTGCTGCCTCCCCCATAGCAAACAGCGCTGGATCTACTGGAGCGGGGCCTGGATGTGCACGTGGCCGTGGATGCCTGCTCCTCACGCAGGTGGGGGGCAATGGGGGCAATGGAGTTCAGTGGGGTTCAGTGGGGCTCAATGGGGTTTCAATGGGTTTCAATGGGGTTTCAATGGGGTTCAATGGGTTTCAATGTGTTTCAATGGGGTTTCAATGGGTTTCAATGGGTTTCAATGGGGTTCAATGGGTTTCAATGTGTTTCAATGGGGTTTCAATGGGTTTCAATGGGGTTCAATGGGTTTCAATGTGTTTCAATGGGGTTTCAATGGGGTTTCAATGGGTTTCAATGGGGTTCAATGGGTTTCAATGGGTTTCAATGGGTTTCAATGGGGTTTCAATGGGTTTCAATGGGTTTCAATGGGGTTTCAATGGGTCTCAATGGGTTTCAATGGGTTTCAATGGGTTTCAATGGGTTTCAATGGGGTTTCAATGGTTTTCAATGTGTTTCAATGGGTTTCAATGGGTTTCAATGGGGTTTCAATGGGTTTCAATGGGTTTCAATGGGTTTCAATGTGTTTCAATGTGGTTTCAATGTGTTTCAATGTGTTTCAATGTGGTTTCAATGTGTTTCAATGTGTTTCAATGGGGTTTCAATGTGTTTCAATGTGGTTTCAATGTGTTTCAATGTGTTTCAATGGGGTTTCAATGTGTTTCAATGTGTTTCAATGGGGTTTCAATGGGGTTTCAATGGGTTTCAATGGGTTTCAATGGGGTTTCAATGGGTTTCAATGGGTTTCAATGTGTTTCAATGGGGTTTCAATGGGTTTCAATGGGTTTCAATGTGTTTCAATGGGGTTTCAATGGGTTTCAATGGGGTTTCAATGGGTCTCAATGGGGTTTCAATGTGTTTCAATGGGTTTCAATGGGTCTCAATGGGGTTTCAATGGGTCTCAATGGGGTTTCAATGGGTTTCAATGGGTTTCAATGGGTCTCAATGGGGTTTCAATGGGTTTCAATGGGGTTTCAATGGGTTTCAATGGGTTTCAATGGGGTTTCAATGGGTTTCAATGGGGTTCAATGGGGTTTCAATGGGTTTCAATGGGGTTTCAATGGGTCTCAATGGGGTTTCAATGTGTTTCAATGGGTTTCAATGGGTCTCAATGGGGTTTCAATGGGTTTCAATGGGGTTTCAATGGGTTTCAATGGGTTTCAATGGGGTTTCAATGGGTTTCAATGGGGTTCAATGGGGTCTCAATGGGGTTTCAATGGGTTTCAATGTGTTTCAATGGGTTTCAATGTGTTTCAATGGGTCTCAATGGGTTTCAATGGGTTTCAATGGGTTTCAATGGGTTTCAATGGGGTTTCAATGTGTTTCAATGGGTCTCAATGGGTTTCAATGGGTCTCAATGGGTTTCAATGGGTTTCAATGGGTTTCAATGGGTTTCAATGGGGTTTCAATGGGTTTCAATGGGGTTTCAATGGGTCTCAATGGGGTTTCAATGGGTTTCAATGGGTCTCAATGGGTTTCAATGGGTCTCAATGGGTTTCAATGGGTCTCAATGGGGTTTCAATGTGTTTCAATGGGTCTCAATGGGTTTCAATGGGTTTCAATGGGTTTCAATGGGGTTTCAATGGGTTTCAATGGGTTTCAATGGGTCTCAATGGGTTTCAATGGGTCTCAATGGGGTTTCAATGTGTTTCAATGGGTCTCAATGGGTTTCAATGGGTTTCAATGGGTTTCAATGGGTTTCAATGGGGTTTCAATGGGTTTCAATGGGTCTCAATGGGTTTCAATGGGTCTCAATGATTTTCAATGGGTTTCAATGGGTTTCAATGGGGTTTCAATGGGTTTCAATGGGTTTCAATGGGTCTCAATGGGTTTCAATGGGTCTCAATGGGTTTCAATGGGTTTCAATGGGTTTCAATGTGTTTCCGTGGGGCTCCCTGGCTCCCCGCTCTGTTCTATGGGGCAGCCCCATGGACCGGGCCGTGGCGCTGCAGCGGCTCCAGGGCAGCGGCGCCTTCCTGGGCACGAGCGAGAGCCTCCTGCTGGGGCTGCTGCGGGACAGCGCCCACCCCTGCTTCCGGCAGGTCTGGCACCGCCCCTTATGCAAATGAACCCCGCCGGCCCCGCCCACCGGGCTCTCATTGGCCCGTGGTGGCCCCGCCTCTTCCCACGCCCCTCACCCATTCAAGGGGGGTGATGGGGTCTGTGCTGCTGGGTTTATTAGGGGGTAATTAAGAGGTAACTAGGGGTTTATTAGGGGCAATTAAGAGGTAATTAAGGGTTTATTAGGGGTAATTAAGAGGTAATTAAGGGTTTATTAGGAGCAATTAAGAGGTAATTAAGGGTTTATTAGGGGTAACTAAGGGTTTATTAGGGGTAACTAAGAGGTAATTAAGGGTTTATTAGGGGTTAATGAAGAGGTAATTAAGGGTTTAATAGAGGGTTAATGAAGAGATAATTAAGGGTTTTTTGGGGGTTAATGCAGAGGTAATTAAGGGTTTATTTTGGGGTTAATTAAGAGGTAATTAAGGGTTTATTGGGGTTTAATGAAGAGGTAATTAAGGGTTTATTAGGGGTTAATGAAGAGGTAATTAAGGGTTTATTAGGGGTTAATGAAGAGGTAATTAAGGGTTTATTCTGGGGTTAATGAAGAGGTAATTAAGGGTTTATTCTGGGGTTAATGAAGAGGTAATTAGGAGTTTATTGGGGCAATTAAAAGACAAGGATTAATTTGAGGTTTAATTAAGAGGTAATTAGAGGTTTCTTATGGGATAATTAAGAGGTAAGCAGGGGTTCATTTGGGGGTTAATTAAGAGGTAATTAGGGATTTATTGGGGTTAATTAAGAGGCAATTAGTGGTTAATGAGGGGTTAAACGGGCGTTATTTAGGGGTTAATTAGGGGCTAATTATGGTGTTAATTACAGGCTACTGGAGGATTAATGAGGGGGTTAATTAGGAGCTGGATATGGTGCTTGTTGTGGGTTTATTAGTGGTTGGTTAATGGCTGGTTATGGGGCTCCTTAATGCTCATTAACATTCATCAATGCTCATTAACAGTCACTAACGCTCATTAATAGTCATGACTGCTAATTAATATTCATTAGCGCCCCTCTTGGCCCAGGTGCTGCAGCTGATCAAGGAGCCCATTCCTAACATGGAGCTGCTGCAGGGGGGGCCATGGGGGCTCTGAGCGACCCCCCCAAACCCCCCCCCCCATGGGGGTCAATAAACGCTGCCCCCCCCCCCCCCCCCGAGAGCCCGGCTGAGTCCTTGGGGGGGTCTATGGGGAGAGGGGGGCCTTGGGGGGGTTTATAGGGGGTCTATGGGGAGATGTGGGTTAGGGGGTTTCTATGGGGAGAGGGGGGTCTATAAGGGGTCTATGGGGAGAGGGGGGTTATAGGGGGGTCTATGGGGAGAGGGGGTTATGGGGGGGTCTATAGGGGGTCTATGGGGAGATGGGGGTTAGGGGGTGTCTATGGGGCGAGGGGGGTCTGGGGGTTCTATAGGGGGTCTATGGGGAGAGTGGGGTCTGGGGGGGGTCTATAGGGGGTCTATGGGGAGATGGGGGTTAGGGGGTGTCTATGGGGAGAAGGGGGTCTGGGGGGTCTATAGGGTGTCCATGGGGAGATGGGGGTTATAGGGGGGTCTATAGGGGGTCTATGGGGAGAGGGGGGTCTGGGGGGGTCTATAAGGGGTCTATGGGGAGAGGGGGATTATAGGGGGGTCTATAGGGGGTCTATGGGGAGAGGGCGTCTGGGGGGGTCTATAAGGGGTCTATGGGGAGAGGGGGATTATAGGGGGGTCTATAGGGGGTCTATGGGGAGAGGGCGTCTGGGGGGTCTATAGGGGGTCTATGAGGAGATGGGGGTTAGGGGGTGTCTATGGGGAGAGTGGGATCTGGGGGGGGTCTATAGGGGGTCTACTGGGAGATGGGGGTTATAGGGGGGTCTATAGGGGGTCTATGGGGAGAGGGGGATTTGGGGGGGTTCTTTAGGGGGTCTACTGGGAGATGGGGATTGGGGGGGTCTATAGGGGGTCTATGGGGAGAGGGGGGTCTGGGGGGGTTCTATAGGGGGTCTATGGGGAGATGGGGATTAGGGAGTGGTCTACAGGGGATCTATGGGGGTTATGGAGGGGTCTATAGGGGCCTATAGGGACAGGGGACCCCCAAAAGGGGTTCCTGGAGGGGGGGGGTTCCCCATTGACCCCAGCCCATGAGACCCGTCTTAGCTCCGCCCCCTGCTCTGATTGGCACCCGCCTCGTCCAATGGCATCGCCCCCTCGGGCCCTTTCCTTAATGAAGTCCCTGTGGGGGGGGGCGTGGGAGAAAGGGGGCGCAAGCTCCGCCCCTTCGCCCCCATTGGCTGCTCTCAGCCAATCCGCGTCCTCCCCCACCATTCCCACCCCCCCACCCCCCTAATTCACGACCCCCCCCCGCGGGAGCTGCCGCTGGAGCCGCGGCGGCGCCGGGACCCCCCCGGGACCCCAAAACCCCCCCGGGAACCCCCCCCCGGCACCGGGACCCCCCCTTTGACCCCACCCCCTCCGTGCCCCCCCCTCCCCCCGCTCCGTGTCCCCCTCCCCCCCCCCCCCGCAACCGCGGGGCCCCCTCAGGACCCCCCCTGGCCCCCCCCCCCCGGTACCGGGACCCCCCCGCGTTGGGGGGGGGGTCGGGGGTCGCTTCATCTGCTTGGATCGGCTCCGGTGAGTGACGGGGGGGGGCGGTTGTCATGGGAACGGGAGGGGGTGACAGCGACAGCGGGAGTGTGACTGCGGTGGGGAGCAATGGGTGACAATGGGTGACAATGGTGACAATGGGTGACAATGGTGACAATGGGGAGCAATGGTGACAATGGGGAGCAATGGGTGATAATGGGGAGCAATGGGTGACAATGGTGACAATGGGTGACAATGGTGACAATGGGGAGCAATGGGTGACAATGGGTGACAATGGTGACAATGGGTGACAATGGTGACAATGGGTGACAATGGTGACAATGGGGAGCAATGGGTGATAATGGGGAGCAATGGGTGACAATGGGTGACAATGGTGACCATGGTGACAATGGTGAGCAATGGGTGACAATGGTGACAATGGTGAGCAATGGGTGACAATGGTGAGCAATGGGTGACCATGGTGACAATGATGAGCAAGGGGTGACAATGGTGACACTGAGTGTGACAGTGATGGTGACATGGTGACAATGGGAGTGTGACAGCGATGGGGAGCGATGGGTGACAACGGTGACAGGGGTGAGCATTGAGTGACCATGGTGACAATGGGACTGTGGCAGCGATTGTGAGCAATGGGTGACCATGGTGACAATGGTGAGCAATGGGTGACAATGGGAGTGTGGCAGCGATTGTGAGCAATGGGTGACCATGGTGACAATGGTGAGCAATGGGTGACAATGGGACTGTGGCAGCGATGGTGAGCAATGGGTGACCATGGTGACAATGGTGAGCAATGGGTGACAATGGGACTGTGGCAGCGATTGTGAGCAATGGGTGACCGTGGTGACAATGGTGAGCAATGGGTGACCATGGTGACAATGGTGAGCAATGGGTGACAATGGGACTGTGGCAGCAACGGTGAGCAATGGGTGACCATGGTGACAATGGTGAGCAATGGGTGACAATGGGAGTGTGGCAGCGATTGTGAGCAATGGGTGACCGTGGTGACAATGGTGAGCAATGGGTGACAATGGTGACAGGGGTGAGCATTGGGTGACCATGGTGACAATGGTGAGCAATGGGTGACAATGGGACTGTGGCAGCGATGGTGAGCAATGGGTGACCATGGTGACAATGGTGAGCAATGGGTGACAATGGGACTGTGGCAGCGATTGTGAGCAATGGGTGACCATGGTGACAATGGTGAGCAATGGGTGACAATGGGAGTGTGGCAGCGATGGTGAGCAATGGGTGACCATGGTGACAATGGTGAGCAATGGGTGACAATGGGACTGTGGCAGCGATGGTGAGCAATGGGTGACCATGGTGACAATGGTGAGCAATGGGTGACAATGGTGACAGGGGTGAGCATTGGGTGACCATGGTGACAATGGTGAGCAATGGGTGACAATGGGAGTGTGGCAGCGATTGTGAGCAATGGGTGACCGTGGTGACAATGGTGAGCAATGGGTGACAATGGTGACAGGGGTGAGCATTGGGTGACCATGGTGACAATGGTGAGCAATGGGTGACAATGGGAGTGTGACAGCGATGGTGAGCAATGGGTGACCATGGTGACAATGGTGAGCAATGGGTGACAATGGGAGTGTGGCAGCGATTGTGAGCAATGGGTGACCATGGTGACAATGGTGAGCAATGGGTGACAATGGGACTGTGGCAGCGATTGTGAGCAATGGGTGACCATGGTGACAATGGTGAGCAATGGGTGACAATGGGACTGTGGCAGCAATGGTGAGCAATGGGTGACCATGGTGACAATGGTGAGCAATGGGTGACAATGGGAGTGTGACAGCGATGGTGAGCAATGGGTGACCATGGTGACAATGGTGAGCAATGGGTGACAATGGGTGACAATGGTGAGCAATGGGTGACAATGGGAGTGTGACAGCGATGGTGAGTGTGTGACAATGGTGAGCAATGGGTACAATGGGAATGTGACAGTGATGGTGTGTGACAATGGTGACACTGAGTGTGACAGCAATGGTGAGCAATGGGTGACGATGGTGACAATGGTGAGCGATGGTGACAATGGGAGTGTGACAGTGATGGTGAGCAAGGGGTTACAATGGGTGACAATGGTGACACTGAGTGTGACTGATGGTGACAATGGGAGTATGACAGCAATGGGGAGCAATGGGTGATGATGGTGACAATGGGTGACAATGGTGATAACGGTGACAATGAGTGTGACAGTGATGGGGA
>NW_027664188.1:1257500-1261471 GCF_963264785.1 Psittacula echo
AGGGTTAGGGTTAGGGTTAGGGTTAGGGTTAGGGTTAGGGTTAGGGTTAGGGTTAGGGTTAGGGTTAGGGTTAGGGTTAGGGTTAGGGTTAGGGTTAGGGTTAGGGTTAGGGTTAGGGTTAGGGTTAGGGTTAGGGTTAGGGTTAGGGTTAGGGTTAGGGTTAGGGTTAGGGTTAGGGTTAGGGTTAGGGTTAGGGTTAGGGTTAGGGTTAGGGTTAGGGTTAGGGTTAGGGTTAGGGTTAGGGTTAGGGTTAGGGTTAGGGTTAGGGTTAGGGTTAGGGTTAGGGTTAGGGTTAGGGTTAGGGTTAGGGTTAGGGTTAGGGTTAGGGTTAGGGTTAGGGTTAGGGTTAGGGTTAGGGTTAGGGTTAGGGTTAGGGTTAGGGTTAGGGTTAGGGTTAGGGTTAGGGTTAGGGGTTAGGGTTAGGGTTAGGGTTAGGGTTAGGGTTAGGGTTAGGGTTAGGGTTAGGGTTAGGGTTAGGGTTAGGGTTAGGGTTAGGGTTAGGGTTAGGGTTAGGGTTAGGGTTAGGGTTAGGGTTAGGGTTAGGGTTAGGGTTAGGGTTAGGGTTAGGGTTAGGGTTAGGGTTAGGGTTAGGGTTAGGGTTAGGGTTAGGGTTAGGGTTAGGGTTAGGGTTAGGGTTAGGGTTAGGGTTAGGGTTAGGGTTAGGGTTAGGGTTAGGGTTAGGGTTAGGGTTAGGGTTAGGGTTAGGGTTAGGGTTAGGGTTAGGGTTAGGGTTAGGGTTAGGGTTAGGGTTAGGGTTAGGGTTAGGGTTAGGGTTAGGGTTAGGGTTAGGGTTAGGGTTAGGGTTAGGGTTAGGGTTAGGGTTAGGGTTAGGGTTAGGGTTAGGGTTAGGGTTAGGGTTAGGGTTAGGGTTAGGGTTAGGGTTAGGGTTAGGGTTAGGGTTAGGGTTAGGGTTAGGGTTAGGGTTAGGGTTAGGGTTAGGGTTAGGGTTAGGGTTAGGGTTAGGGTTAGGGTTAGGGTTAGGGTTAGGGTTAGGGTTAGGGTTAGGGTTAGGGTTAGGGTTAGGGTTAGGGTTAGGGTTAGGGTTAGGGTTAGGGTTAGGGTTAGGGTTAGGGTTAGGGTTAGGGTTAGGGTTAGGGTTAGGGTTAGGGTTAGGGTTAGGGTTAGGGTTAGGGTTAGGGTTAGGGTTAGGGTTAGGGTTAGGGTTAGGGTTAGGGTTAGGGTTAGGGTTAGGGTTAGGGTTAGGGTTAGGGTTAGGGTTAGGGTTAGGGTTAGGGTTAGGGTTAGGGTTAGGGTTAGGGTTAGGGTTAGGGTTAGGGTTAGGGTTAGGGTTAGGGTTAGGGTTAGGGTTAGGGTTAGGGTTAGGGTTAGGGTTAGGGTTAGGGTTAGGGTTAGGGTTAGGGTTAGGGTTAGGGTTAGGGTTAGGGTTAGGGTTAGGGTTAGGGTTAGGGTTAGGGTTAGGGTTAGGGTTAGGGTTAGGGTTAGGGTTAGGGTTAGGGTTAGGGTTAGGGTTAGGGTTAGGGTTAGGGTTAGGGTTAGGGTTAGGGTTAGGGTTAGGGTTAGGGTTAGGGTTAGGGTTAGGGTTAGGGTTAGGGTTAGGGTTAGGGTTAGGGTTAGGGTTAGGGTTAGGGTTAGGGTTAGGGTTAGGGTTAGGGTTAGGGTTAGGGTTAGGGTTAGGGTTAGGGTTAGGGTTAGGGTTAGGGTTAGGGTTAGGGTTAGGGTTAGGGTTAGGGTTAGGGTTAGGGTTAGGGTTAGGGTTAGGGTTAGGGTTAGGGTTAGGGTTAGGGTTAGGGTTAGGGTTAGGGTTAGGGTTAGGGTTAGGGTTAGGGTTAGGGTTAGGGTTAGGGTTAGGGTTAGGGTTAGGGTTAGGGTTAGGGTTAGGGTTAGGGTTAGGGTTAGGGTTAGGGTTAGGGTTAGGGTTAGGGTTAGGGTTAGGGTTAGGGTTAGGGTTAGGGTTAGGGTTAGGGTTAGGGTTAGGGTTAGGGTTAGGGTTAGGGTTAGGGTTAGGGTTAGGGTTAGGGTTAGGGTTAGGTTAGGGTTAGGGTTAGGGTTAGGGTTAGGGTTAGGGTTAGGGTTAGGGTTAGGGTTAGGGTTAGGGTTAGGGTTAGGGTTAGGGTTAGGGTTAGGGTTAGGGTTAGGGTTAGGGTTAGGGTTAGGGTTAGGGTTAGGGTTAGGGTTAGGGTTAGGGTTAGGGTTAGGGTTAGGGTTAGGGTTAGGGTTAGGGTTAGGGTTAGGGTTAGGGTTAGGGTTAGGGTTAGGGTTAGGGTTAGGGTTAGGGTTAGGGTTAGGGTTAGGGTTAGGGTTAGGGTTAGGGTTAGGGTTAGGGTTAGGGTTAGGGGTTAGGGTTAGGGTTAGGGTTAGGGTTAGGGTTAGGGTTAGGGTTAGGGTTAGGGTTAGGGTTAGGGTTAGGGTTAGGGTTAGGGTTAGGGTTAGGGTTAGGGTTAGGGTTAGGGTTAGGGTTAGGGTTAGGGTTAGGGTTAGGGTTAGGGTTAGGGTTAGGGTTAGGGTTAGGGTTAGGGTTAGGGTTAGGGTTAGGGTTAGGGTTAGGGTTAGGGTTAGGGTTAGGGTTAGGGTTAGGGTTAGGGTTAGGGTTAGGGTTAGGGTTAGGGTTAGGGTTAGGGTTAGGGTTAGGGTTAGGGTTAGGGTTAGGGTTAGGGTTAGGGTTAGGGTTAGGGTTAGGGTTAGGGTTAGGGTTAGGGTTAGGGTTAGGGTTAGGGTTAGGGTTAGGGTTAGGGTTAGGGTTAGGGTTAGGGTTAGGGTTAGGGTTAGGGTTAGGGTTAGGGTTAGGGTTAGGGTTAGGGTTAGGGTTAGGGTTAGGGTTAGGGTTAGGGTTAGGGTTAGGGTTAGGGTTAGGGTTAGGGTTAGGGTTAGGGGTTAGGGTTAGGGTTAGGGTTAGGGTTAGGGTTAGGGTTAGGGTTAGGGTTAGGGTTAGGGTTAGGGTTAGGGTTAGGGTTAGGGTTAGGGTTAGGGTTAGGGTTAGGGTTAGGGTTAGGGTTAGGGTTAGGGTTAGGGTTAGGGTTAGGGTTAGGGTTAGGGTTAGGGTTAGGGTTAGGGTTAGGGTTAGGGTTAGGGTTAGGGTTAGGGTTAGGGTTAGGGTTAGGGTTAGGGTTAGGGTTAGGGTTAGGGTTAGGGTTAGGGTTAGGGTTAGGGTTAGGGTTAGGGTTAGGGTTAGGGTTAGGGTTAGGGTTAGGGTTAGGGTTAGGGTTAGGGTTAGGGTTAGGGTTAGGGTTAGGGTTAGGGTTAGGGTTAGGGTTAGGGTTAGGGTTAGGGTTAGGGTTAGGGTTAGGGTTAGGGTTAGGGTTAGGGTTAGGGTTAGGGTTAGGGTTAGGGTTAGGGTTAGGGTTAGGGTTAGGGTTAGGGTTAGGGTTAGGGTTAGGGTTAGGGTTAGGGTTAGGGTTAGGGTTAGGGTTAGGGTTAGGGTTAGGGTTAGGGTTAGGGTTAGGGTTAGGGTTAGGGTTAGGGTTAGGGTTAGGGTTAGGGTTAGGGTTAGGGTTAGGGTTAGGGTTAGGGTTAGGGTTAGGGTTAGGGTTAGGGTTAGGGTTAGGGTTAGGGTTAGGGTTAGGGTTAGGGTTAGGGTTAGGGTTAGGGTTAGGGTTAGGGTTAGGGTTAGGGTTAGGGTTAGGGTTAGGGTTAGGGTTAGGGTTAGGGTTAGGGTTAGGGTTAGGGTTAGGGTTAGGGTTAGGGTTAGGGTTAGGGTTAGGGTTAGGGTTAGGGTTAGGGTTAGGGTTAGGGTTAGGGTTAGGGTTAGGGTTAGGGTTAGGGTTAGGGTTAGGGTTAGGGTTAGGGTTAGGGTTAGGGTTAGGGTTAGGGTTAGGGTTAGGGTTAGGGTTAGGGTTAGGGTTAGGGTTAGGGTTAGGGTTAGGGTTAGGGTTAGGGTTAGGGTTAGGGTTAGGGTTAGGGTTAGGGTTAGGGTTAGGGTTAGGGTTAGGGTTAGGGTTAGGGTTAGGGTTAGGGTTAGGGTTAGGGTTAGGGTTAGGGTTAGGGTTAGGGGTTAGGGTTAGGGTTAGGGTTAG
>NW_027664187.1:0-34208 GCF_963264785.1 Psittacula echo
GGAATGGGATAGGGGGGAATGGGGATAGGGGGGATAGCGGAGGTAATGGGGACAATGGGATAATGGAGGCAATGGGGGAAAGAGGGGCAATGGGGGCTATGAGGACAATGGTGGACAATGGGGGGCAGTTGGAGCAATGGGGATCAATGGGGTGCAATGGGATCAATGGGGGCAATGAGATCAGTGGGGCGCAATGGGATCAGTGGGGCGCAATGGGATCAGTGGGGGGCAATGGCGGGCAATGGGATCAATGGGAATCAATGGGGTGCAATGGGATCAATGGGGGGCAATGGGAGAAATGGGATCAATGGGGATCAATGGGGGGCAATGGAGATCAATGGGGATCAGTGGGGGGCAATGGGAGAAATGGGATCAATGGGGATCAATGGGGGGCACGGGAGGCACTGGGGGCACTGGGGATCAATGGGGGGCAAGGGGGGCAATGGGATCAATGGGGGGCAATGGGAGCAATGGAGGGCCATGGGGAGCAATGGGGGGAATGGGGATCAGTGGGGGGCAAAGGGGATAAATTGGGAACAATGGGGGTCAATGGGATTAATGGGATCAATGAGGGCAATGGGGCTCAATGGGGCTCAATGGGGCTCAATGGGGGCAATGGGGCTCAATGGGGCTCAATGGGGCTCAATGGGGCTCAATGAGGGTCAACAGGGCTCAATGGGGCTCAATGGGGATCAATGGGGCTCAATGGGGGTCAATGGGGATCAATGGGGTCTCAATGGGGGTCAATGGGGCTCAATGGGGCTCAATGAGGGTCAACAGGGCTCAATGGGGCTCAATGGGGATCAATGGGCTCAATGGGGGTCAATGGGGATCAATGGGGTCTCAATGGGGGTCAATGGAGCTCAATGGGGCTCAATGGGATCAATGGGGCTCAATGGGGATCAATGGGGTTCAATGGGGCTCAATGGGGGTCAATGGGGCTCAATGGGGATCAATGGGGTCAATAGGGTTCAATGGGGATCAATGGGGCTCAATGGGGGTCAATGGGGGTCAATAGGGCTCAATGGGGCTCAATGGGGATCAATGGGGCTCAATGGGGGTCAATGGGGATCAATGGGGTCTCAATGGGTGTCAATGGAGCTCAATGGGTCTCAATGGGATCAATGGGGCTCAATGGGGATCAATGGGGTTCAATGGGGCTCAATGGGGGTCAATGGGGCTCAATGGGGCTCAATGGGGCTCAATGGGGTCAACGGGGCTCAATGGGGCTCAATGGGATCAATGGGGTCACAATGGGCTCAATGGGGGTCAATGGGGCTCAATGGGGCTCAATAGGGCTCAATGGGGCTCAATGGGGATCAATGGGGGTCAATGGGGGCTCAATGGGGCTCAATGGGGATCAATGGGGATCAATGGGGATCAATGGGGTTCAATGGGGTCTCAATGGGGGTCAATGGGGCTCAATGGGGGTCAATGGGGGTCAATGGGGCTCAATGGGGTCAATGGGGTTCAATGGGTATCAATGGGGCTCAATGGGGCTCAATGGGATCAATGGGGTCACAATGGGCTCAATGGGGGTCAATGGGGCTCAATGGGGATCAATGGGGGTCAATGGGGCTCAATGGGATCAATGGGGTTCAATGGGTATCAATGGGGGTCAATGGGGCTCAATGGGGTCAATGGGGCTCAATGGGGCTCAATGGGTCTCAGTGGGGATCAATGGGGCTCAATGGGGTCTCAATGGAGCTCAATGGGGCTCAATGGGGGTCAATGGGGCTCAATGGGGATCAATGGGGCTCAATGGTTCTCAATAGGGGTCAATGGGGCTCAATGGGGCTCAATGGGGCTCAATGGGGGTCCCAATGGGTCTCTATGGGGCTCAATGGGGATCAATGGGGTCCCAATGGGTCTCTATGGGTCCCAATGGATCCCAATGGGTCTCTATGGGGCTCAATGGGGCTCAATGGGGTTCCAATGGGTCTCTATGGTCTCTATGGGGCTCAATGGGGCTCAATGGGGCTCAATGGGGCTCAATGGGGGTCAATGGGTCCCAATGGGTCTCTATGGGGCTCAATGGGGCTCAATGGGGCTCAATGGGTCTCTATGGGTCCCAATGGGTCTCAATGGGTCCCAATGGGGCTCAATGGGGCTCAATGGGTCTCTATGGGTCCCAATGGGTCTCTATGGGTTCCCAATGGGGTCTCAATGGGTCTCTATGGGTCCCAATGGGTCTCTATGGGTCTCTATGGGCTCAGTGGGGTCTCACCCGCCAGCCTCCCCAGGCCGCCATTGCCCAGCCCCGCGTCCTCCTCGATCTCCTGCAGCTCCTCCATGTCCAGCCCCAGCTGCGGGGGGGGGGGGGGGGTTGGAGGGGTCTGGGGGCACCCCATCCCCCCATGACCCCCCCCCATTCCCCCTGGGTCCCTGCCCCCCCGCGCCCTTTACTCACCCCCCACATCCTCTTGGGTCCCCCATTTGTCCCCTGCATGACCCCACCCCCACACGGCCCCACACCCCCCACACCCCCCCATATCCCCCACACCCCCCACACCCCCCACACCCCCCATATCCCCCATATCCCCCATACCCCCCACACCCCCCACACCCCCCACACCCCCCATACCCCCCATATCCCCCATACCCCCCACACCCCCCATATCCCCCACACCCCCCACACCCCCCATATCCCCCATAGCTTCCATACCCCCCATACCCCCCACACCCCCCACATCCCCCATATCCCCCACACCCCCACATCCCCCATACCCCCCACACCCCCCATATCCCCCATAGCTTCCATATCCCCCACACCCCCCACACCCCCCACACCCCCCATATCCCCCACACCCCCCACACCCCCCATATCCCCCATAGCTTCCATACCCCCCATACCCCCCACACCCCCCACATCCCCCATATCCCCCACACCCCCCACACCCCCCACACCCCCCATACCCCCCCACACCCCCCACACCCCCCATACCCCCCATACCCCCCATATCCCCCATACCCCCCACACCCCCATACCCCCCATACCCCCACACCCCCCACACCCCCCATACCCCCCACACCCCCCACACCCCCCATACCCCCCATATCCCCCATACCCCCCACACCCCCCATACCCCCCACACCCCCCACACCCCCCATACCCCCCATACCCCCCATATCCCCCATACCCCCCACACCCCCCATACCCCCCATACCCCCCACATCCCCCACACCCCCCATACCCCCCATACCCCCCACACCCCCCACACCCCCCATACCCCCCACATCCCCCATATCCCCCACACCCCCCACACCCCCCATATCCCCCACACCCCCCATACCCCCCATACCCCCCATATCCCCCATACCCCCCATATCCCCCATACCCCCCATACCCCCCATACCCCCCCCCCCCCCACCCCCCCCCCCCCCCCCACCCCCCGGTACCTGGTACAAGGCCTCATCGCAGCCGCTCTGCAGCCCCAGGTTCACCATCGTGTTCTGCAGCGTCCGCCCCATGTAGAACTCCAGCGAGAGGTAATAAATGCGCTGGGGGGGGGCGGGGGGGGCACCGGGGTCACCGGGGGGCAAGGACCCCCCCTTTAACCCCCCTAAACCCCCCCTAAACCCCCCCTAAACCCCCCCAAACCCCCCCCTTCCCCCGGCCCCGCCGCTCCCCCCCCCCGCAGTGACCGGATTAAATGGCAGCGGCAAAGGTCAGGGTAAAAATAACGCGGGGGGGGGGGGCCGCGACCCCCCCATAAACTGCACCTCATAAACTGCACCCCCATAAACTGCACCCCATAAACTGCACCCCCATAAACTGCACCCCCATAAACTGCACCCCCATAAACTGCACCCCATAAACTGCACCCCATAAACTGCACCCCATAAACTGCACCCCCATAAACTGCACCCCCATAAACTGCACCCCATAAACTGCACCCCCATAAACTGCACCCCCCATAAACTGCACCCCATAAACTGCACCCCATAAACTGCACCCCCCATAAACTGCACCCCCCATAAACTGCACCCCCATAAACTGCACCCCCATAAACTGCACCCCCCATAAACTGCACCCCATAAACTGCACCCCATAAACTGCACCCCCATAAACTGCACCCATAAACTGCACCCATAAACTGCACCCCCCATAAACTGCACCCCATAAAACTGCACCCCATAAACTGCACCCCCCATAAACTGCACCCCATAAACTGCACCCCCATAAACTGCACCCCCCATAAACTGCACCCCCATAAACTGCACCCCCATAAACTGCACCCCCCATAAACTGCACCCCCCATAAACTGCACCCCCATAAACTGCACCCCATAAACTGCACCCCATAAACTGCACCCCCCATAAACTGCACCCCATAAACTGCACCCCCATAAACTGCACCCCCCATAAACTGCACCCCATAAACTGCACCCCATAAACTGCACCCCCCATAAACTGCACCCCATAAACTGCACCCCCATAAACTGCACCCCATAAACTGCACCCCATAAACTGCACCCCCCATAAACTGCACCCCCCATAAACTGCACCCCCATAAACTGCACCCCCCATAAACTGCACCCCATAAACTGCACCCCATAAACTGCACCCCCATAAACTGCACCCCCCATAAACTGCACCCGCATAAACTGCACCCCATAAACTGCACCCCCCATAAACTGCACCCCATAAACTGCACCCCCATAAACTGCACCCCATAAACTGCACCCCCCATAAACTGCACCCCCCATAAACTGCACCCCCATAAACTGCACCCCCCATAAACTGCACCCCATAAACTGCACCCCCATAAACTGCACCCCCATAAACTGCACCCCCCATAAACTGCACCCGCATAAACTGCACCCCATAAACTGCACCCCCATAAACTGCACCCCCATAAACTGCACCCCCCATAAACTGCACCCCATAAACTGCACCCCCATAAACTGCACCCCCCATAAACTGCACCCCATAAACTGCACCCCCCATAAACTGCACCCCCATAAACTGCACCCCCATAAACTGCACCCCCCATAAACTGCACCCCATAAACTGCACCCCCATAAACTGCACCCCCCATAAACTGCACCCCTCATAAACTGCACCCCCCATAAACTGCACCCCATAAACTGCACCCCCCATAAACTGCACCCCCCATAAACTGCACCCATAAACTGCACCCCCATAAACTGCACCCCCCATAAACTGCACCCCATAAACTGCACCCCCATAAACTGCACCCCCATAAACTGCACCCCCACCCCATAAACTGCACCCCCATAAACTGCACCCCCATAAACTGCACCCCCCAAAACTGCCCCCCATAAACTGCACCCCTCATAAACTGCACCCCCATAAACTGCACCCCATAAACTGCACCCCCCATAAACTGCACCCCCATAAACCGCACCCCTCATAAACCGCACCCCCCATAAACTGCACCCCCATAAACTGCACCCCCCATAAACTGCACCCCATAAACTGCACCCCCCATAAACTGCACCCCATAAACTGCACCCCCATAAACTGCACCCCCATAAACTGCACCCCCCATAAACTGCACCCCCCATAAACTGCACCCCATAAACTGCACCCCCATAAACTGCACCCCCATAAACTGCACCCCCATAAACTGCACCCCATAAACTGCACCCCCCATAAACTGCACCCCATAAACTGCACCCCCATAAACTGCACCCCCCATAAACTGCACCCCCCATAAACTGACCCCATAAACTGCACCCCCATAAACTGCACCCCCATAAACTGCACCCCCCATAAACTGCACCCCCCATAAACTGCACCCCCATAAACTGCACCCCATAAACTGCACCCCCCATAAACTGCACCCCCATAAACTGCACCCCCCATAAACTGCACCCCCCATAAACTGCACCCCATAAACTGCACCCCCCATAAACTGCACCCCATAAAACTGCACCCCCCATAAACTGCACCCCCATAAACTGCACCCCCATAAACTGCACCCCCCATAAACTGCACCCCATAAACTGCACCCCATAAACTGCACCCCCCATAAACTGCACCCCCATAAACTGCACCCCCCATAAACTGCACCCCCCATAAACTGCACCCCATAAACTGCACCCCATAAACTGCACCCCCCATAAACTGCACCCCATAAACTGCACCCCATAAACTGCACCCCCCATAAACTGCACCCCATAAACTGCACCCCCCATAAACTGCACCCCCCATAAACTGCACCCCATAAACTGCACCCCATAAACTGCACCCCCCATAAACTGCACCCCATAAACTGCACCCCATAAACTGCACCCCCCATAAACTGCACCCCATAAACTGCACCCCATAAACTGCACCCCCCATAAACTGCACCCCCCATAAACTGCACCCCATAAACTGCACCCCATAAACTGCACCCCCCATAAACTGCACCCCCCATAAACTGCACCCCATAAACTGCACCCCATAAACTGCACCCCCCATAAACTGCACCCCCATAAACTGCACCCTCCATAAACTGCACCCCCCATAAACTGCACCCCCCATAAACTGCACCCCTCATTGTGCACCCCCAAACCAGCACCCCCAAAGTGCCCCCCCCATAGTCCCCCCCCCAAACTGCACCCCCAAAGTGACCCCCGCATAGCGCCCCCCATAGCGCCCCCCATAGCGCCCCCCATAGTGCCCCCCATAGTGCCCCCCATAGCGCCCCCCATAGTGCCCCCCATAGTGCCCCCATAGTGCCCCCCATAGCGCCCCCCATAGCGCCCCCCATAGTGCCCCCCCATAGCGCCCCCCCATAGTGCCCCCCATAGCGCCCCCCCATAGCGCCCCCCATAGCGCCCCCCATAGCGCCCCCCATAGCGCCCCCCATAGTGCCCCCATAGCGCCCCCCATAGCGCCCCCCATAGCGCCCCCCATAGCGCCCCCCATAGCGCCCCCCCCATAGTGCCCCCCCATAGTGCCCCCATAGTGCCCCCCATAGCGCCCCCCCCATAGCGCCCCCCATAGCGCCCCCCCATAGCGCCCCCCATAGCGCCCCCCATAGTGCCCCCATAGCGCCCCCCATAGCGCCCCCCATAGCGCCCCCCATAGCGCCCCCCATAGTGCCCCCATAGCGCCCCCCATAGTGCCCCCATAGCGCCCCCCATAGCGCCCCCCATAGCGCCCCCCCATAGTCCCCCCCCAAAGTGCCCCCCCCCCCCAAGTGCCCCCCCCCGCTGCCCGCACCTTGGGGTCCCTCTCATAGTAGTACTGCTGCGTGCGCAGCCAGCGCCCCACGAGGTGGTCGCGCACGGTGTGCGCCAGGGCCTGGTAATAGTCCCTGGGGGTGGCCACGTTGCGGTCCTTGACGAGGGTGAAGTGCAGGTGCCGGTTGAAGCTGCGCTTCAGCTCCCCCACGTTCTCGGGCCCCGCCAGGCCCCGCACGCTGATCTGGCGCCGCCGCTCCTGGTCGCTCAGCGGCCGGGACATGGTGACCGCTGACCGGTGACCGGGCTCCCGCGCGGGAGGCGGTGCCGGGGGGGGGTTTATGAGCCAGCGGGGTCATGAATATGCATGAGGGGGCGGGAAGCGCGGGGAAGGGGGGGGGGGGGGGGGGGGGGGCGGAGCTTGAGCTGTGGTGAGAGCGCCCCCGCGCGGAGCCCGCGGTGGTAGCGATGGGGGGGCGGGGCTCGTCAAGCATCGTCGTTAATTATTCATGAGGGGGCGGAGCATGGGGAGCGCCAAAACCTCCCCACCATTAACACAGGGTCCCAATGGGAACCCTGAGCTGTTTATTATTCATGAGGGGGCGGAGCATGGGGAGCGCCGGAAACTCCCTGCCAATGGGAACCCTGAGCTGTTTATTATTCATGAGGGGGCGGAGCATGGGGAGCGCCAAAACCTCCCTGCCAATGGGAACCCCGAGTTATTTATTATTCATGAGGGGGCGGAGCATGGGGAGCGCCAAAACCTCCCCACCATTAACACAGGGTCCCAATGGGAACCCTGAGCTGTTTATTATTCATGAGGGGGCGGAGCATGGGGAACGCCAGAAACTCCCTGCCAATGGGAACCCTGAGCGGTTTATTATTCATGAGGGGGCGGAGCATGGGGAGCGCCAAAGCCTCCCTGCCAATGGGAACCCTGAGCTGTTTATTATTCATGAGGGGGCGGAGCATGGGGAGCGCCAAAACCTCCCTGCCAATGGGAACCCTGAGCTGTTTATTATTCATGAGGGGGCGGAGCATGGGGAGCGCCAAAACCTCCCTGCCAATGGGAACCCCGAGTTATTTATTATTCATGAGGGGGCGGAGCATGGGGAGCGCCAAAACCTCCCCACCATTAACACAGGGTCCCAATGGGAACCCTGAGCTGTTTATTATTCATGAGGGGGCGGAGCATGGGGAGCGCCGGAAACTCCCTGCCAATGGGAACCCTGAGCTGTTTATTATTCATGAGGGGGCGGAGCATGGGGAACGCCAGAAACTCCCTGCCAATGGGAACCCCGAGCTGTTTATTATTCATGAGGGGGCGGAGCATGGGGAGCGCCAAAGCCTCCCTGCCAATGGGAACCCTGAGCTGTTTATTATTCATGAGGGGGCGGAGCATGGGGAGCGCCAAAACCTCCCTGCCAATGGGAACCCTGAGCTGTTTATTATTCATGAGGGGGCGGAGCATGGGGAGCGCCAAAACCTCCCTGCCAATGGGAACCCCGAGTTATTTATTATTCATGAGGGGGCGGAGCATGGGGAGCACCAAAGCCTCCCTCCGTTTAACACAGGGTCCCAATGGGAACCCAGCGCTGTTTATTATTCATGAGGGGGCGGGGCGTGAATCAGGCCCCGCCCCTCACCGGGACACCCACGTTGTTCTCTATTCGTTATCCCTGAGGGGGCGGAGCTTGCGTCTGACCACGCCCCCACCACTGCATGAGGGGGCGGAGCTTGTGACCCCTCTTCGGGTACTCCTCGACGTGAATTATGCATTAGGGGGCGGAGCTTGTGGCTGACCACGCCCCCACCAGTGATTGTGGCAGCCCCCATGGTGTCCTCCATTCATTCTGCATGAGGGGGCGGAGCTTGTGGATGACCACGCCCCCAGCAGCGATTACAGCAGCTCCCAAGGAGCACCCATGCTGTTCTCCGTTCATTATTCATGAGGGGGCGGAGCTTGTGGCACCGGGTCCTCCTTGACGTCAATAATCCATGATGGGGCGGAGCTTGCGGATGGCCACGCCCCCACCACTGATTGTAGCGCCCCCCACATTGTTCCCTGTGCATTATTCATGAGGGGGCGGAGTTTGCGGGTGGCCACGCCTCCCCCACCAACTGCAGCATCCCACAAGGCGCATGCGCAGTTCTTCTCCATTCATTATTCATGAGGGGGCGGAGCTTGCCGCGCACCACTCCCACCCTTTGGCGCAGGGTCCTAATGCCCTCCCCCTGTAAGCCAAGGGAATGGGGGGGGTCAGGTCAGGTTCCCACGCTCCCCCCCCCCCCCCGGTAACCGGAGCCGTGCTGAAGGTCGCGACATTTCGGGGGCCGGTGAGTGACGGGCACAGGGGGTGAGGGGGGCACCCCCGGTTTGGTTTCAATGGGGGGGGGGGGGAAACTCGACCGAGTGGGGGAAGGGAACAACAGAAATACCCCGGGGGGGGGGTGGTGTTGGGAATTTGGGGTCCCGCATGGAATAAAGGGGGACACGGGGGCGGATGGGGGCGGGGGGGGCCCCCCTCTGGATTTATTCATACACAAAAAAAGCGCAAGGGGATGGGGGGGGGACTCTAAGAGGGGGTGAAATGGGGGGGGGAACACCCCAGAATAAGGGGGGGTGGGGACACTGGACCCCCCCCTTCACTAAGCAGCCCCGTTTTACTGTGTGTCCGTGTCCCCCCCCCCCCCCGATTTGGGGTGTTCCCCCTCCTGCTGTGGGGCTGCAGGGGTTAAACCAGTTCACAAAAGGGGGGGGGGGGGCAGCCCGGTGGCGGTGGTCCCCTATATGGAAGGAGTGGGACCCACTACAATGGATCAGTCCACACATAGGGGGTGGGGGGTGGCTCCCGGTGGTGGAAGAGGCAAAGAGAACACCTCCTTCCCCCCCCCCCAACCCCGCATGGATCAGTCCACAGATTTGGGGGGGGGGGGCCTGATGGTTGAAGAGTCCAAAGTGGAGGAATGGGGGGGGGTCTCCTCCCTCAGTGGAACAGCCCATTGGTGGTGGTTAGGGGGGTGGAAGAGTCCACGGCGGGGGGGGGGGGGGGGCTCCCTATGGTGGTGGTGGTCCCCGATGCAGAATGGGTGGGATGGGGTGGGGGGGAAGGGGGGAGACCCACAATGGATCAGTCCACTGGGGGGGTCTCTACGGTGGAACAGCCCATTGGTGGAAGGGGGGGGGGTCCCCATGGTGGAAGAGCCCACAGTGGTGGGGCAGGGGGGTATCTCCCCTGCGTGGAGTGGTCCCCGTGCCCCCCCCATCGCGGTGGTATTGCTCAGTTCTGGGGGGGCGGTGGGGGGGGCGCGGGGGGCATGCCGAAGGGGGGCATGGCAGGCACCCCCATCCCCATCATGGTGACGAAGTTAGAAGGGTCCATGGGGGGGGGCGGCGGGGGGGGCGGGGGGGCGTACATCATGCCCCCGGAGCCAGGGGGTGGCGGGGGGGGCGGAGGGGCCCCGGGGGGGAGTGGGGGCTGCACCCCGGGGGGCAAAGGCACCATGGAGGGGCTGCCGGGGAGTGGGGGGGCTCCCGAAGAAGCTGCCCCCCCCCCCGCCGCCCCCCCCGCCCCCCCCTGCTGCTGCCATGGCGGGAGGGAGCCGCTGCCAGCGCTCGTGGTGGTCGTCGTATCTGCGCGGGGGGGGGGAGAATTAAGTACAAGGGGGGATGCAATTAACTGATTAGTGTTAATTAATGCCCCCCCCCCCCCCCCCCAACCATAGGTACTCACTTTGCTGCCATGGCAAGGGGGTGCTGCTGCTGCTGGGGGGTGGCGGCGGCTGCTGCTGCCAGGGGGGGAGCGGGCCGGAGGGAGGCGGCGGCTGCCCACCGGGCGGGGGGGGCGGCGGGGGCAGCATACCCAGCGGCGGAGGCATCATACCTGCGGGGGGGGGGGGTTAGAGAAGGGGTTGGGGGGGTTGAGAGGGGGTTCGGGGGGGTTTAAAGGGGTTTGAGGGAGGATGGAGGAGTTGGGGGGGGTGAAGGGGGTGTTTGAATGGGGTTGGGGGGGTTGAGAGGGGGTTCGGGGGAGTTTAAAGAGGATGGAGAAGTTTGGGGGGGGTGAAGGGGGTGTTTGAATGGGGTTTGGGGGGGTTGAGAGGGGGTTCGGGGGAGTTTAAAGAGGATGGAGAAGTTTGGGGGGGGTGAAGGGGGTGTTTGAATGGGGTTGGGGGGGTTGAGAGGGGGTTCGGGGGGGTTTAAAGGAGGATGGAGGAGTTGGGGGGGGTGAAGGGGGTGTTTGAATGGGGTTGGGGGGGTTGAGAGGGGGTTCGGGGGGGTTTAAAGGGGTTTGAGGGAGGATGGAGGAGTTGGGGGGGGTGAAGGGGGTGTTTGAATGGGGTTTGGGGGGGTTGAGAGGGGGTTCGGGGGGGTTTAAAGGAGGATGGAGGAGTTGGGGGGGGTGAAGGGGGTGTTTGAATGGGGTTGGGGGGGTTGAGAGGGGGTTCGGGGGAGTTTAAAGGGGTTTGAGGGAGGATGGAGGAGTTGGGGAGGGTGAAGGGGGTGTTTGAATGGGGTTGGGGGGGTTGAGAGGGGGTTCGGGGGGGTTTAAAGGGGTTTGAGGGAGGATGGAGGAGTTGGGGGGGGTGAAGGGGGTGTTTGAATGGGGTTGGGGGGGGTGATGGGGACCCACCTTTTCCCTGGTGCAGGCGATAGACCCCAGAGCCCACCGGCGCATTGCCCAGGTACTGATCTTGGGGGAATGAGAGACCGTCGCCTTAGCGAGGGGGAGATCCCCCCCCGCCCTTCACCCCCAAAATCCATCCCATATATACCCCCAGCCCCCCCCCGAAACACTCCCCAGGTTCTGATCGTTGGGGGGGGACCCTAAAAACCCCTCTTTTACCCCAAACCGCCCCCCAGTTCCCATCTTGAGAGGCTGAAGAAACCGTCACTTCTCAGGGCTGAGGGGTGCCAAACTCTCCACTTTTCACCCCAAAATTGGCCCCCAAATCCTGCCCTCTTCACCCCAAAACATCCCAGCTCATCTTGAGGGAACAGAAACCACAATTTGGGGGGGGGGTTTGTCATAAAATCCCCCTTTTTCCCCCCAAATTCCACCCCCCCCCCCCCCCCCATCCAGGATTGTCCTTACCCATGTGGTGGGGCCCCGGGTGCCCAGGCGGGTGGGGGCCCTGCCCCATAGGGGGATGATGGGGCTGCATCCAAGGCGGGGGCCCGTTGGGGTTGTGCTGCAGGGGGTGCGCCCCGTGCCCCCCCCCCATGCCAGCCATGGGGTGGGGGAAGCTGTGGGGCCCCCCCGGCCCCCCGTGCATCCCATGGTAGGGGCGGTTTTCCGATGGGGTGGAGTTCATCCAGGGCGGGCGGCTCTGGGATGGGGGGGGGGAAAAGCAAAAAGGGGGGGGGGTGTCAGCGATGTCCCCCTGGTTCTGAGGGGGGGTTTTGGGGGGGTGTTGGGGGGGTACTCACGGGGGGGGGCTGGCTGCTGGCCTGGTTGGCAGCGCGGTGGCTGCTGGAGAGGGGGCTGTTGTTGTGGGCAGCGTTGGAGCTCACGGAGACCGGGGCCTCCCCCAGCTCTGCCATCAGTGACAGGTACTCCTTGTCCATGCGCGCCTTGTCCTGTGCTGACTGCGGGTCCCCGGGCCTGGGGGGCAAAAGGGGGGGGGGACAAAGGAGGTGAGTTGAGACAGGGGCAACACCCCCAAAGCAACACAGAGGGGCACCGACCGCTCCCCCCCTTCCCCTTGCGCTCCCGCTCCATCCCTTCCTTCAACTCCGAACCCTTTAAGGGAGGCGGGAGCCCGTTGTGGCCCCCCCCCGGGGGGATGTTACAGGGAGGGTTTTGGGGGGGGGGGGGGACACGACACGGACTCGAGGAGGTTTTGGGGGGCCGGTACCTGGCAAATTTGCAGTCGGAGGCGATGTGGCCGGCGCCGCCGCACTTGGTGCACACGGTGGTGTTGGTGATGCTGCGGGTCTCAGTGCTCTGCCATGGCCGCAGGATGCTGCAAGGGGGGGGGGGCAGATGGGGGGGGGGTTAGGCTGGGGGTCCACGGGGTATTTTGCACTGCTGGGGGGGTTATTTTGGGCCGCGAAGGGGTGTTTTGGATTGTTGTAAGTTATTGTGGACTCAATGGGGACACTGGGCTGCAAGGGGGGGATTTCAGGGCAGGCTGGGCGGCGATTTGGGGTTGCAGGGGGTATTTCTGGGGTCCTGGGGGCTGGTCTGGCCTGCAGCGGGGTACAGGGGGCTGGCTGGGGGTGCAGGAGGGGTTACTTTAGGGTCCGCAGGGATACTTTGGGCTGAGGGTGTCGGGGGGGCATTTTGGGGTCTAGAGAGGTGCTGCAGGGCAGTTATTTTGGGGTCCAGGTAGGGCTATTTTTGGGTTCACGGGGGTATTCTGGGGCCCGGGGGGCAAATTCTGGGGCCCGGGGGGGGAATCCTGGGGCCCGGGGGGGGAATCCTGGGGCCCGGGGGGGGAATCCTGGGGCCCGGGGGGGGAATCCTGGGGCCCGGGGGGGGAATCCTGGGGCCCGGGGGGGGAATCCTGGGGCCCGGGGGGGGAATCCTGGGGCCCGGGGGGGGAATCCTGGGGCCCGGGGGGGGAATCCTGGGGCCCGGGGGGGAAATCTGGGGCCCGGGGGGGAAATCTGGGGCCCGGGGGGGGAAATCTGGGGCCCAGGGGGGGAATTCTGGGGCCCGGGGAGGGAATTCTGGGGCCCAGGGGGGGAAATCCTGGGGCCCAGGGGGGGAAATCTGGGGCCCAGGGGGGTATCACCCCAACACAGACCGGTTGTCATCCTCCCGCAGCGTCCCGTTGAGCCGCGCCAGCTCCCGCAGCTGCATCTTCCTCAGGTCGTTCTGGTCCTCGGGGGTCTCGATGCCTTGCTTCAGGATGTTCCGGATCTGAGGGGTGGCGATGGATGAAGGTCAAACAGGAGCGGAGGAGCCGCGGTTTCCCCTTGCTTGGACCGTTCCCCCCCCCCGGCCCGTACCTGCTCCACCGCCTTCTTGACGTTCTCCATGGTGTTGGCGGTGACGAGGGCGTGCAGGGGCTCGTCCTCCCCCGGCAGCATCTGCCCGTCCTTGCGGCCCACCTTGCCCTCCTTCACCGAGCCCTTGCCCCGGATCATGATCTTGGCGTTGCATTCCTTCTCGATGTTCTTCAGGGTGTTCCCTCTGCGGGGACACCGAGGCGGGGGGGTCACCCATGGGGAATGAGGCGTGGGGGGGGGACCCCAAAGGATTAGCTGGGGTGGGTGCCATAGGGCCCAGTGAGGGGGGAGAACTGGGAAGGGGATGGTGGCTTGGTGTCATTAGGAGTCATTAAGACTCCCCCCATTTAGGAGACACTGAGGGGGGTACCCCCCATCCAGGGGAAGGGGGTCACCCACCCAAATTAGGGCAGGGGTACCCCACAAACGGGGCAATAAGCAGGCAGTGAGGTTCCCGTATCATTCCAAACCTGACCTCAGCACCATTAAGAACCCCCCCAAAAGCTTTGGGACAAACACCAGCACCATTAGAAGCCCAGCATCACCAAGTGCCTGCTCCCATTCATGAAGCACCTCATATCACGAACATCCTCCCCCCCCAGTTTTGGGGGGTGGCACCCACCCAACCACTGCAACCCCCCAGTCTCACAAGTGAGGAGCTGGGGGGCAACAGCACCCTGCCTTCATTAAGCAGCCAAAGTGTGTGGGGGGGGGGGGGGCACAGACCCACCTGGGCCCGATGAGGAGCCCCACGAAGTTGATCTCGGGGTATTCATCCTGCGGGATCATCACCTTGTCGCTCACCCGCGTCGCCGGCGGCCTGGGGTAGGAGAACAGCATGAAACCATCACCGAAACCCCAAAATGGCCTGAATTAGCCCCCAAAAGCGTGCATGCGTGCCCCCCCCCCCCCCCCTCACTTGTAGTCGGCGGGGGGCTTGAAGTCGGGGTTGAGGGCCACCATCTCGGTGATGAGGTTGTGCCGCTCCTCCTCCAGCTTCTTCCGCGTGCGGAACTCGCGCGTGTTCAGCCGCTTCCCCTCGCTGTTGTAGATGGGCTCCGGCGACGGGGACCTGGGGGGGGACACAGGGGGTCACCCCGCTGCCCCTCACCCCCCATGGGGGGGGGGCTGCACCCCCCACATCCCCCCATCTGCCACAGTCAGCCCTGGGGCTGCCCCCAATGGGGGGTAATTAGGGGGGGTGTTAATTACCACCCAATTAAGGGCCAGCAGAGCCCCCCCAAACCAGACTCCTGTAAACCCCATCTCTGCCCATTTCCCCTCCCTACAGGTGAGTTTTGCCCCTTTCTGCCTGTTTTTGAGGCCTCGGTTTGCCCGTTTCGCTGCTTTTTAAGAGGAAAAGCTTCCAGGTTTTGGGGGGGTTTGGTTTTGGGAGGGGGGGGGGGGGGTGAAGCTTTTGGGTCGGTTTATTTGCTTTTTGGCAGCAGCAGGTAAAGCTACGAAGGGAAGAGTCAAGGTTGAAGGGGGAGAAAACTCACAAAGGATTAAAAATGAGAATGAAAAATGAGAATTATCATCGATTAAAGGAGAATATCGGCAAAAAAAGTCACAATCCCGCAGCTCTGGTGAAATTATGGACCTTTTGGTTGGGTTTTTTGGTCTGTTTGTGGCTTTTTTGGTGGTTTTTTTGTCCTTAAACCTCCCCGAATTGTTAATTTTTAGAATTGGTTGGTTGTTTTTTTTTTTTTTTAGGACGAGGCTGCAAGAAGGGAAAAGATTATCCAAAACTAAAAATAGAACTGAACGTCTCCCGGGCGGCAATCGGAAACCTGCACCCGTTTTGGGGTGAAAAAGAGACTTTTCTGCATTAAAGCCAGTTGGCGGCACCGTCCTCGCGGCCTAAAGGGAACTGTGGACACGCGAAACGAAAGGTCAGCTAATCACTGCTTGTTAATGAGCAATTCAGCACAACTCGTCCCCGTCCCGTCCCGTCCCCCGCAACCGCCGGTCCTGAGCGCTAACGACGCCCCCGTTGGTTAACGTTGCGCCGGGCCCTGGCGCGCTGCAGGAGCAAGGCAGGGTTATTGTGGATTTTCCTGGATTTCACCCCAAAATCCAAGCGCCGGGCGGCTGATGGTGACCTTTACACCCCCCTCCGTCATCCATCCAACCCCCCCACCCCGGCCCTCCCCACCACCACCACCGGCTCCGTTAGCGGCCGCTCAGCAGCCGGTACCGCGGGGTGAGGGCCCCCCCCGCTGTGCCCCGCCGTGGGGAGAGAAGTGGCTCGAAAACAGGGGCGGAGGGGGGGGGAAATGGGGTGGAGAAAGGAGCGAGGGCAAAGGGAGGAGCTGGAATTTGACCTCTTTGGGGGAGGGAAACAGCGGAACTCGCCCTCCCGGAGCCCAATGGAACCGAATTGAGGGGAAGGGCAGGGCAGGGCAGAGCCCACGCGGGTGCGGGGGGGACCCCCGGCGTGGCTGCGGGCGGCGGGGCAGAGCGGAGCGGGAGCCCTGACCGCGGGGTACGGCCCCCGGCCGGGTGGAGCCTCCTTTAGGAAATCATCATCGGAACGACAAGAAATGATCAAAACCACAGCAAGCGCCTCCAAAAGAGCAAGGGGGGGGGCGGGGGGAGGCGAACGGTTACTGTCAGGTGAAGGGTCCCAACCTGTCCTCAGGGTTAGGGGGGATGCCCAGGTCTCCCGTGCGCAGTTTGCGAGTCAGGTCTTCGATCTGCAGTTGCACTGGAAGAAACCCGGTTAGGACAGAAAAAAGGGTGGGAGAAAAGACAGAGTTACCAAAAAAAGGACATTGTTTGGCCAAAACAAGACATTCTCACCCCAAAACCCTGACAGTCTAAGCGCGAGAGGCACCTGGCTGCCCGATACGCGGGCGTTTTAAGCAGGAACGGCACGTTCTCACCCAAAACATAGGCGTTGGTGTCAAAGAAACAGCCGTTATTGCCCTGAAGCCAACAATTGTTACCAAAAATGTACATTGTCAGCCTACAATCAGACCTTATGGCAAAAAAACAAGCGTTGTTAGCCTAAAATCAGACATCAAAGGCCTAAAATCACATAGAATTAACCTAAAAGTAAACATTAATAGCCTCAAAAGAAGCATCAGCAGTTTAAAATCACGTATTATGAACGTAAAATCAAGTATTAGCCTAAAACCAATCATTAACAGTCCAAAAATGAACATTAATAACCCATAACGAACCATTATTAGCTTAAAAATAAGCCTTAATAACCTAAAATCAGACATTATTAGCCTAAAAAAACAGATTAATAATCTAAACATAACCATTAACGCTCTAAACGCAAACATTAACATAAAATACACGTTTATAGCCTAAAAGCAAACATTTATAGACTAAAATCAGGTTTTCTAAGCTTAAAATCAAACATTAATGACCTAAAGGCAAACATTAGTAGTCCAAAACCAGACATTCATACCCTAAAATTGAGTGTTATTAACCTAAAAGCAAACGTTAACAGGCAAAAATCAAGCATCAACAGCCTAAAATCAAACGTTATCACCAAAAAAGAGGTATTATTGCCATAAACCCAGGCATTATCACCAAAAAGGTTAAAGATCACGAGGGTAAACTCAGATGTTGTTCCCAAAAACAAGGGGTTTCAGCCTAAAACCAGACATTATCAGCCTAAACGCAACCATTATTCACCTAAAACTCGGCGTTCTTGGCCTAAAAGCAGGCATTGTCTCCAAACCCCGCCATGAGCAGCCTAAACCTGGTGCCATCGGCCTGGAACCCACCGTTACTGCCCCAAAAGTCCCCGTTGTTGGCCTCAAAATCAATGTTATTCACCTAAACCCAAGCGTCGTGATGAAAACAAGCGGCTATTATCAGCAATAATGAGCGTTACGGCCGAAAAACCCACTCAAATCCCCCCAAAAAGCACATTTTTTACCGTAAACCCTCCCGCTTGCATGAAAAACTCCACGTTCTTGCCCAAAACCCCCGATTTTTGCTACGAAAAGGGACGGGAACGCCTCAAAACCCACGCTGGGACCTTCGAAACACGGAGGATTAACCTAAAACGGACGGTTTCGCCCCAAAATCGTAGCTGATCAGCCTAAAAACCGCATTGGTGGCAAAGCAACAGGTTCTGACCCCAGAACAAACGTGGTTATTACCCCCAAAAACATGGTTATTACCCCCCAAAACGTGGTTATTACCCCAAAAACATGGTTATTACCCCAAAACCATGGTTATTACCCCAAAAACATGGTTATTACCCCAAAAACATGGTTATTACCCCAAAAACCACGGTTATTACCCCAAAACCATGGTTATTACCCCCAAAACCATGGTTATTACCCCAAAACCACGGTTATTACCCCCAAAAACGTGGTTATTACACCCAAAACCATGGTTATTACACCCAAAACCATGGTTATTACACCCAAAACCATGGTTATTACACCCAAAACCATGGTTATTACCCCAAACCCATGGTTATTACCCCAAAAACATGGTTATTACCCCAAAAACCATGGTTATTACCCCAAAACCATGGTTATTACCCCCAAAACCAGTGGTTATTGCCTAAAACCAAGCCTTACTTCCAAAAATCACCTAAAAATCCACATAACTTATATTTTGCAAGCAAAAATATGAGTATTTTTAATCAGTAATCAGTTAAAAACGCTCTTATTATCTCAAAATGCACATTATGACCTCAAAATGCACATTATGACCTCAAAATGCACATTATTACCTCAAAACGCACATTATTACCTCAAAACGCACATTATTACCTCAAAACGCACATTATTACCTCAAAACACACATTATTACCTCAAAACACACATTATTACCTCAAAACGTGTTATTAGCTCACAAAATAACGCTTTTGCCTCAAAAAGCGCTGTTTTAACGTCAAAATACCACATTATTAGCTCATGGAATCACGCTTTTTACTCAAACCCCACATTTTTACCTCCAAAAACCCGGTTATTACCTCGTAAAGTCACGGTTTTGACTCAAAAGGCACCTTTTTGCCTTCAAATACCGTGGTTTTGCTTCATGACAGCACATCGTGCTCAGAACATCCCACTGTTACCTCAGGAAAGGCACTACTGCCTCAAAGGCCTCAGTTCTACCTCATAACCCCCCATTGTTACATCAAATACCACGTTATTACCTCATAAAGCAAGCTTTTACCTCACAATACCACCATTATTGCCTCATGAAAGCACATTTTTGACTCAAAGCCCACGTTTTCGTACCAAACCACCACGGTTTTACTTCACAAAATGCACGTTATAACCTAGGATTCCTTTTAACCTCGCAAAACAACCCGGTTGCGTCAAAACGTCACATCATTACCTCAGGAAAACACGTTTTTCCCTCAAATTATCAGGCTTTTACCACAAACATCACGTTTTTACCTCAAAACATGGCATTTTTACCTCAAAACATGGCATTTTTACCTCAAAACATGGCATTTTTACCTCAAAACATGGCATTTTTACCTCAAAACATGGCATTTTTACCTCAAAACATCACGCTTTTACCTCAAAACTCATTTTTTTACCTGAAAACTCATTTTTTACCTCAGTTCATTACATTTTTACCTCAAAACTCATCTTTTTACCCCAAAACATCACGTTTTTACTTCAAAACTCATCTTTTTCCCTCATTTCATTACATTTTTGCCTCAAAATCCATCTTTTTACCCCAAATCACCCCCTTTTGACCTCAAACCTCCTCTTTTTACCTCAACCCCCCTTGTTTTCACCTCACCAAACCCCTCCCGGGGACCCCTCCCGCTGCTCGGGGCTCCGGTAACCCCGGGTCGAAAGGGGGGGGGGGGGGGGGGGGACCGGGCGCGGGGCCGCCGCGGGGCCGTTACCGATGTAGGCGCGCTCCTGCTCGCGGGTGAGGCCCGGCGGGATCACGGTCGGCATCCCCGGGATCACGGTCTTCTGGTCCAGCGAGTCCTGGTTCCAGCGGCTCCGCTTCCGCTTCCGCGGGAAGTCTGCGGGGAAGGCAGGGAGGAAAAACCCCCCCCCGGGATGGGCCACGGCCACAGAGCCGGGACCGCCCCGATCGCCCCCCCCCCCCCCCCCCCGAACCCCCTTCGCTTCTCGCCCGCTTTGGGTCCTGACCCCCCCCCCCCCCCTCCGCCCCGGTCCGTACCTGACCTCCGGGACACTTTGTGCGCGGCGCCCGCCCGCGCGGCGGCTTCGTTCTGCGGCCCCGCTCCTGCTCCCCCCCCCGCGCCGGGCCCGCTCTCATCCGGGCGCTGCTGGGCCGGGGCCGCTGCCGGGGCCTGCGGAGGGCCCCCGGGCTGCGGCTGCTGCTGCTGCGGGGGAGCCGCGGCCGGCGGGGCCGCTGCGGCCTGCGGGGCCTGGGGCGGGTCGTGCCCGGGCGGCGGCGAAGGGAAGCGGTACTGGCCGTAGGGCGCGGCGCCGGGGGCCGGCGGCTGCTGCGGGGCGGCGGGGGCCGAGGCCGGCGGCTGCTGCTGCTGCTGCGGGGCGGAGGCCGCCTGCGGTTGCTGCGCCGGCGGCTGCTGCTGCGCCGGCGGCGGCGGCGGAGGGGGGGGAGGCGGCGGCTGCTGCTGCGCCTGAGGCTGCGGCGGCGGCGGCGGCGGCGGCGGAGGAGGAGGCGGCGGCGGGAGCGCGGCGAACGGGTACGCGGCGGCCGCCATGGGGCCGAGCAGCGCGGCGGGGGCCGGGCCGGAGCCGGGCCCGGGCAGGACGAGGCCGGGGGGCGGCGGGAGCGGGAAGCCGGGCTGCCCCGGCGGCGGCGGCGGGTGGAGCTTGCCCAGCGGCGTGGCGTTCGCCCCGGTCGCCATAGAGCCTCCCCCTCGGCCGCCGGCCTTCGCGAACCTTCCACACCGCCCGCGACGCGCGCCCGGCGGCCATTGGCTGAGCGGGGCGTCAATCAGAGCGCTCTCGGCGGCTGATTGGCTGCCGCTGGTGTCCGTCTGAGCGGGCGCGGCGCGGATTGGCTGACGGGGAGGAAGGCGGGGCGGGGCCGGGAGCGGAGGAGGCGGCGAAGGCGATTGGCGGAGGCGGACGTCGCTCAGGGGCGGGGCGGGCTCGCCGAGGGGCTGCGGCGCCATTGGCTGCGCTGCGCCCCACCCCGCGGCCCCGCGTGGGGGCGTCGGGAGACCCCGTTGCGGGCCGTGCCTGACGTCGGCGCCTGCCTCGCTCCTCATTGGGCTCAGCCCGCGGGGCGCCTGATTGGCCGGCGCTGCTGTCACGTACGGGTGCCGCCGGCTGATTGGCTGAGCCGGCGCGGGGGGGGGGGCGGGCGCTAAAAACCTCGCGGGGAAGTATCGCGAGAGTTCGGCCGAGACCGCACCCCCAAACCCCCCTTGACCCCCCCCATACCCATTCCCCCCCTTACTTTTGGGGGGGCCCTGAGCTCATTCCCCCCCCCCCTTCCGGTCCCCCCCATTTGTGGTCCCCAGCCTCGGACATTGGAGGGGGGGAACCCCCAAATCCAGTGCCCTCCCCCCCTCCAATTCCCACCCCAAACGCAGGCCCCGCCCCCCACCCATATAAGGAGTGGGCGGGGCAAAAAGCTGACAGTTTATTGGCTGAGAGGGTGGGATCGGACACGCCCCCCCCTTTAGGGGTGCCCCCCCCCCATGGGGTCGGGCTGTCCCCGTGCCCCCCAAATCCCCTTTGTGCCCCCCCCAAAGCCTCCATCCCCAGCCCCATGGGGGGGGGGGGCAGCTTCACCCCCAAACCCCCCCCCTTGCACCCCAAAGCCCCCCCGGACCCCAAACCCTTCACCTCCATCCCCCCCCCCCGACTCCCCCTTTACCCCCCTGTACCCCAGCATCTCCATTCCCGTTCCACTTGGGGGTCTATGGGGTGCATTGGGGTATATGGGGGTGCATTGGGGTGCACTGGGCTATATGGCGGTGCATAGGGGTACACTGGGGTATTTGGGGTGCATAGGGGTACATTGGGGCCCATTGGGGTGCACTGGGGTCCATTGGTGCGCACTGGGGCCCATTGGGGTGCATTGGGGCGCACTGGGGCCCATTGGGGTCCATTGGGGTCCATTGGTGCGCACTGGGGTCCATTGGGGCGCACTGGGGTGCATTAGGGCGCACTGGGGCCCATTGGGGCACATTGGGGCGCACTGGGGTCCATTGGGGCGCACTGGGGCCCATTGGGGCACATTGGGGCGCACTGGGGTCCATTGGGGCACATTGGGGTCCATTGGGGCGCACTGGGGTCCATTGGGGCACATTGGGGCCCATTGGGGTCCATTGGGGCGCACTGGGGTCCATTGGGGCACATTGGGGCCCATTGGGGTCCATTGGGGCCCATTGGTGCGCACTGGGGTCCATTGGGGCGCACTGGGGTGCATTAGGGCGCACTGGGGCCCATTGGGGTCCATTGGGGTCCATTGGGGTGCATTGGGGTCCATTGGGGCCCATTGGGGTCCATTGGGGTGCATTGGGGCCCATTGGGGTCCATTGGGGTCCATTGGGGCCCATTGGGGTGCATTGGGGCCCATTGGGGTCCATTGGGGCGCACTGGGGTCCATTGGGGTGCATTGGGGCGCACTGGGGTGCATTGGGGCGCACTGGGGCCCATTGGGGTCCATTGGGGTGCACTGGGGTGCACTGGGGCGCATTGGGGCGCATTGGGGTCCATTGGGGCCCATTGGGGTCCATTGGGGTCCATTGGGGCGCACTGGGGTCCATTGGGGTGCATTGGGGCCCATTGGGGTCCATTGGGGCCCCTTTCCCCCCCCATTCCCCCCCCCCCCCGCAGCCCCCCCGGTGTCAGAGCCCCTTGCGGGGCCGCTTGAGGAAGGCCAAGGTGTAATCGCTGGGGGCCACCTTCTGCTTCTTGAGCTGGACCTGGGACTGCGCCGTGAGCTGCAGTTTGATGGCGCTGGAGTTGATCTTGGGCGCCCGCAGCAGGTCCTTCATCCCGCGCATCTTCTGGCTCTGGAACACCAGCACCGGCCCCGCCGCCCCGGAGCCGGGACTCGAACCCGCCACGTTGGGACCCGCCGCGGGGGGCGCTCCGGGAGCTGAGGCGGAGGCAGCGGCAACGGCGCTGCCCGCGTCCTCGTGGCGGGGTCCTAGCGCCCGCCGCCGCTCCGGGCCCTTCTTGGGCTGCGGCGGCTCCTCCGGCTTGGACTCGCGGCGCGGGCCCCGGCGGCGGCTGTCGCGGGCCTCGTCCCCGGCAGGGTCCTCGTCCTCGGGGGGGTCCGAGTCCCGCGACACCAGCGTCACCCGCTGGCGGACCTGCGGCAACGGGCGGCAACGGGGGCGCTATGGGGGCGCTATGGGGGCAACGGGGGCGCTATGGGGGGCGCTATGGGGGCGCTATGGGGGGCGCTATGGGGGCAATGGGGGCGCTATGGGGGCAATGGGGGCGCTATGGGGGGCGCTATGGGGGCAATGGGGGCGCTATGGGGGCAATGGGGGCGCTATGGGGGGCGCTATGGGGGCAATGGGGACGCTATGGGGGCGCTATGGGGGCGCTATGGGGGGCGCTATGGGGGCAATGGGGGCGCTATGGGGGGCGGTATGGGGGCAATGGGGGCACTATGGGGGCGCTATGGGGGCGCTATGGGGGGCGGTATGGGGGCAATGGGGGCGCTATGGGGGGCAGTATGGGGGCAATGGGGGCGCTATGGGGGGCGCTATGGGGGCAATGGGGGGGCTATGGGGGCGCTATGGGGGCAATGGGGGGGCTATGGGGGGCGGTATGGGGGCAATGGGGGCGCTATGGGGGCGCTATGGGGGGCAACGGGGGCGCTATGGGGGGCGCTATGGGGGCAATGGGGGCGCTATGGGGGCGCTATGGGGGCGCTATGGGGGGCAACGGGGGCGCTATGGGGGCAATGGGGGCAATGGGGGCGCTATGGGGGGCAATGGGGGGGCAATGGGGGCGCTATGGGGGGCAATGGGGGGGCAATGGGGGCGCTATGGGGGCAATGGGGGGCAATGGGGGGGCAATGGGGGCGCTATGGGGGGGCAATGGGGGCGCTATGGGGGCAATGGGGGCGCTATGGGGGCAATGGGAGCGCTATGGGGGGCAATGGGGGGGCAATGGGGGGGCAATGGGGGCGCTATGGGGGCAATGGGGGCGCTATGGGGGGACAATGGGGGCGCTATGGGGGCAATGGGGGCGCTATGGGGGGGCAATGGGGGCGCTATGGGGGCAATGGGGGCGCTATGGTGGGGGGCGCTATGGGGGGCACTATGGGGGGGCAATGGGGACGCTATGGGGGGACAATGGGGGCGCTATGGGGGCAATGGGGACGCTATGGGGGGACAATGGGGGCGCTATGGGGGCAATGGAGGCGCTATGGGGGGGCAATGGGGGCGCTATGGGGGCAACGGGGACACTCCCAAAGCCCTCCCAAAACCCCCCCTCAGGACCCCTAAATCCCCTCAGGACCCCCCCAAACCCCCTCTGTGCACCCCGTCCCCCCCCGCACCCTCCCATGGAAGCGGCCGAGGGGGGCTGCCAGGCGCCGGCGGCCCAGCCCAAGTGTGCCAGCGCGGGGGGGGTGCCCAGTGCCCCCAACCCCCCCCAGGAACACCCAAACTCCCCCAACACCCCCAAAGCCCCCCTAAAACCCCCTCAAGACCCCAAAAACCCCCCTAATCCCCATTAAGGACCCCTAAATCCCTTCAGGCCCCCCCAAACCCCCTCCGTACACCCCGTCCCCCCCCGCACCCTCCCATGGAAGCGGCCGAGGGGGGCTGCCCGAGACCAGCGGCCCAGCCCAAGTGTGCCAGCGCGGGGGGGGTGCCCAGTGCCCCCAACCGCCCCCAGGAACCCCCAAACTCCCCCAACACCCCCAAAGCCCCCCTAAAACCCCCTCAAGACCCCAAAAACCCCCTCAAACCCCCCCTCAGGACCCCTAAATCCCTTCAGGCCCCCCCCAAACCCCCTCCGTGCACCCCGGTCCCCCCCCGTCCCCCCCCCCCGGTACCTGCCCGTCGAAGCGGCCGAGGGACTGCACGAGGAAGGTGGCCCAGCCCACGTGCAGCACGGGGGTGGGGCTGCCCTCCTCCCACTTGCAGATCCCATCGTAGAAGCGCAGGAGGTGCGCGAAGCACTCGGGGTCCTGCAGAGCCGACACCGGCGCCGCCGAACCCCCCCCGGCCCCCGCCGCGGTGGGAGCGGCCTGGGCGGGGCGAAGGGCGGGGGGGGCGTGGCCAATGGACGGGGAGGAAGGGGGGGGGGAGAGGGGGCGTGGTCAGAAGGGGTGCAAGGACCCGGGGAGGGGGGAGCATTGGGGTGCATTGGGGTCTATGGGGTACATTGGGGTCTATGGTGTGCATTGGGGTACATTGGGGTCTATGGGGTGCATTGGGGTACATTGGGGTATATGGGGGTACATTGGGGTCTATGGGGTGCATTGGGGTCTATGGGGTGCATTGGGGTACATTGGGGTATATGGGGGTACATTGGGGTCTATGGGGTGCATTGGGGTGTATGGGGTGCATTGGGGTACATTGGGGTATATGGGGGTACATTGGGGTCTATGGGGTACATTGGGGTACATTGGGGTATATGGGGGTACATTGGGGTCTATGGGGTGCATTGGGGTGTATGGGGTGCATTGGGGTACATTGGGGTATATGGGGGTACATTGGGGTATATGGGGTACATTGGGGTCTATCGGGTGCATTGGGGTGTATGGGGGTACATTGGGGTATATGGGGTACATTGGGGTCTATCGGGTGCATTGGGGTGCATTGGGGTGCATTGGGGTCTATGGGGTGCATTGGGGTATATGGGGGTGCATTGGGGTACATTGGGGTGTATGGGATGCATTGGGGTATATGGGGTACATTGGGGTACATTGGGGTATATGGGGGTACATTGGGGTCTATGGTGTGCATTGGGGTACATTGGGGTCTATGGGGTGCATTGGGGTACATTGGGGTATATGGGGGTACATTGGGGTCTATGGGGTGCATTGGGGTGTATGGGGTGCATTGGGGTACATTGGGGTATATGGGGGTACATTGGGGTATATGGGGTACATTGGGGTCTATCGGGTGCATTGGGGTGTATGGGGGTGCATTGGGGTGCACTGGGGTCTATGGGGGTGCATTGGGGTCTATGGGGGTGCATTGGGGTACATTGGGGTGCATTGGGGTCTATGGGGTGCATTGGGGTATATGGGGGTGCATTGGGGTGCATTGGGGTGTATGGGGTGCATTGGGGTCTATGGGGGTGCATTGGGGTGTATGGGGGTGCATTGGGGTCTATGGGGGTGCATTGGGGTATATGGGGGTGCACTGGGGTGCATTGGGGTCTATGGGGTGCATTGGGGTATATGGGGGTGCATTGGGGTCTATGGGGTGCATTGGGGTGCATTGGGGTCTATGGGGGTGCATTGGGGTCTATGGGGTGCATTGGGGTGCATTGGGGTCTATGGGGGTGCATTGGGGTACATGGGGGTGCATTGGGGTCTATGGGGGTGCATTGGGGTCTATGGGGTGCATTGGGGTACATTGGGGTGCATTGGGGTCTATGGGGTGCATTGGGGTATATGGGGGTGCATTGGGGTGTATGGGGTGCATTGGGGTCTATGGGGGTGCATTGGGGTGTATGGGGGTGCATTGGGGTCTATGGGGGTGCATTGGGGTATATGGGGTACATTGGGGTGTATGGGGTACATTGGGGTGTATGGGGATGCATTGGGGTATATGGGGTACATTGGGGTATATGGGGGTGCATTGGGGTCTATGGGGATGCATTGGGGTATATGGGGTACATTGGGGTATATGGGGGTGCATTGGGGTATATGGGGTACATTGGGGTGTATGGGGTACATTGGGGTGTATGGGGATGCATTGGGGTATATGGGGTACATTGGGGTCTATGGGGGTGCATTGGGGTCTATGGGGGTGCATTGGGGTATATGGGGGTGCATTGGGGTCTATGGGGTGCATTGGGGTATATGGGGGTGCATTGGGGTGTATGGGGTGCATTGGGGTCTATGGGGTGCATTGGGGTACATTCGGGTACATTGGGGTATATGGGGGTACATTGGGGTCTATGGGGTGCATTGGGGTATATGGGGGTGCATTGGGGTGCATGGGGGTGCATTGGGGTCTATGGGGATGCATTGGGGTCTATGGGGTACATTGGGGTATATGAGGGTGCATGGGGGTGCATTGGGGTCTATGGGGGTGCATTGGGGTGCATGGGGATGCATTGGGGTATATGGGGTACATTGGGGTATATGGGGGTGCATTGGGGTGTATGGGGGTGCATTGGGGTCTATGGGGGTGCATTGGGGTGCATGGGGGTGCATTGGGGTCTATGGGGTGCATTGGGGTCTATGGGGGTGCATTGGGGTGTATGGGGGTGCATTGGGGTCTATGGGGTGCATTGGGGTGCATGGGGGTGCATTGGGGTCTATGGGGGTGCATTGGGGTGCATGGGGGTGCATTGGGGTCTATGGGGTGCATTGGGGTCTATGGGGGTGCATTGGGGTCTATGGGGGTGCATTGGGGTGCATGGGGGTGCATTGGGGTCTATGGGGTGCATTGGGGTGCATGGGGGTGCATTGGGGTCTATGGGGGTGCATTGGGGTGCATGGGGGTACATTGGGGTCTATGGGGTGCATTGGGGTGCATGGGGGTACATTGGGGTCTATGGGGGTGCAGCTGCCAATGGGACCCCCAAGTGCTCCCCCCCGCCCTTGGTGGGGCCCCCCCTTGGCCCCCCCTCACCTCGGGGTCCCCGTCGGGGGGGGGCTCGGCGTTGGCCGCCTCCTTGAGCAGGGTGGGGATGACGTCATTGGCGACGTCAAAGAACTCCTTGTAGATCTCCTCGTCCTCCCGGCAGTAATTGTAGCTGGGGGGGGAGGGGCAGGGCTGGGGGCAGGGCTGGGGGGCAGGGCTGGGGGGCAGGATGAGGCTATGGGGCAGGGACGCGGTTATGGGGCAGGGATGCGGTTATGGGGCAGGGACGCGGTTATGGGGCAGGGATGCGGTTATGGGGCAGGGACGCGGTTATGGGGCAGGGATGCGGTTATGGGGCAGGGACGCGGTTATGGGGCAGGGACGCGGTTATGGGGCAGGGATGCGGTTATGGGGCAGGGACGCGGTTATGGGGCAGGGATGCGGTTATGGGGCAGATTCAGTTATGGGGCAGGGACGTGGTTATGGGGCAGGGACGCGGTTATGGGGCAGGGACGCGGTTATGGGGCAGGGACACGGTTATGGGGCAGGGACGCGTTTATGGGGCAGGGACACGGTTATGGGGCAGGGACGCGGTTATGGGGCAGGGATGCGGTTATGGGGCAGGGACGCGGTTATGGGGCAAGGATACGGTTATGGGGCAGGGACGCGGTTATGGGGCAGGGACACGGTTATGGGGCAAGGATACGGTTATGGGGCAGGGACGCGGTTATGGGGCAGGGACGCGGTTATGGGGCAGGGACGCGGTTATGGGGCAGGGACGCGGTTATGGGGCAAGGATGCGGTTATGGGGCAGGGACGCGGTTATGGGGCAGGGACGCGGTTATGGGGCAGGGATGCGGTTATGGGGCACGGATGCGGTTATGGGGCAGAGATTCGGTTATGGGGCAGGGACGCGGTTATGGGGCAGGGACGCGGTTATGGGGCAGGGACGCGGTTATGGGGCAGAGATTCAGTTATGGGGCAGGGATGCGGTTATGGGGCAGATTCAGTTATGGGGCAGGGATGCGGTTATGGGGCAGATTCAGTTATGGGGCAGGGATGCGGTTATGGGGCAGATTCAGTTATGGGGCAGGGATGCGGTTATGGGGCAGGGACACTGTTATGGGGCTTCCCCACCGCCTTGGAGCCCCCAAAGGGGACCCCGGCGCTCGCATGGGCCCCACCCCCAGGAGCCCCCTTGAGCCCATCCCCGCTCCAGCCCCACGGCTGCCCCCCAAGCCCCATGGGGCTGAGGCCCTGCCCCACAGCGCCCCCCCTGGCGCTCACTCCTGGATGACGGTGGCCGTGTCGGCCCAGGCCTCCAGCGCCTCCTTCACGTTCTTGTTGCGGCAGTGGTACCCGGCCAGGTACATGTAGGGGTAGATGTGCTCGTTGTTGTAGTAGGTCCGCGCTGACCAGATGCCCTATGGGGCAGCCATGGGGTGGGGCTCAGCCCCACACTGCCCCACAGCGCCCAGCCCCACAGTGCCCAGCCCCACAGCGCCCAGCCCCACAGCTCCCAGCCCCATAGCACCCAGCCCCACAGCGCCCAGCCCCGCAATGCCCAGCCCCGCAGCGCCCAGCCCCATAGCGCCCAGCCCCACAGCTCCCAGCCCCACAGCGCCCAGCCCCACAGCGCCCAGCCCCACAGCACCCAGCCCTACAGCACCCAGCCCCATAGCGCCCAGCCCCACAGCGCCCAGCCCCACAGCGCCCAGCCCCACAGCGCCCAGCCCCACAGCTCCCAGCCCCACAGCGCCCAGCCCCACAGCTCCCAGCCCCATAGCACCCAGCCCCACAGCTCCCAGCCCCATAGCACCCAGCCCCACAGCTCCCAGCCCCATAGCACCCAGCCCCACAGCGCCCAGCCCCACAGCGCCCAGCCCCACAGTGCCCAGCCCCGCAGCGCCCAGCCCCATAGCGCCCAGCCCCACAGCTCCCAGCCCCACAGCGCCCAGCCCCACAGCGCCCAGCCCCATAGCGCCCAGCCCCACAGCACCCAGCCCCACAGCTCACCTTGTGGTAGATGCTCAGAGGGTCCGGCCTGCCTGGCGTGGGCTCCAGCTCCTCCAGGTCAGCCAGGTTGCCCAGAGCCATGGGGTATCTATGGGGGAGGTTGGGGGGCAGCCCCATGGCGGGGGGGGGGCAGCCCCAGAGCGGGGGGGGGGGGTTGGGGCCCCTCTCACCTCTCCAGGTGGCCCATGTCATAGAGCAGCCAGAGCAGGCGCTGCGAGGGGAGAAGGTGGTGATGCTGCGCTGCCCCACGGCTGACCCACAGCTGCCCCACGGCTGCCCCATTGCTGCCCCACGGCTGCCCCATTGCTGCCCCATTGTTGCCCCACGGCTGCCCCATCCCTGCCCCATGGCTGCCCCATTGCTGCCCCACGGCTGCCCCATGGCTGCCCCACGGCTGCCCCATCCCTGCCCCATGGCTGCCCCACGGCTGCCCCATGGCTGACCCATCCCTGCCCCATGGCTGCCCCACGGCTGCCCCATTGCTGCCCCATTGCTGCCCCACGGCTGCCCCATCCCTGCCCCACGGCTGCCCCACGGCTGCCCCACTGCTGCCCCACGGCTGCCCCACGGCTGCCCCACGGCTGCCCCATTGCTGCCCCACGGCTGCCCCATTGCTGCCCCACGGCTGCCCCACCCCTGCCCCACGGCTGCCCCCCGGGCGCCCCCCACCTGCTGCAGCTGCAGCAGCTCGAGGCTGTCGCTGTGCGGGTCGATGGCGGGGTTGATGGCGCACACCATGAAGGCCACCTCCATGTGCCGCGTGCAGCGCAGGTACGAGCCCTTCAGGTAGAGCCAGCTCTGGGGGGAGCAGCGCGTGGGCACGGCCCGGCCCGCGCCCCACGGATCCATCCCTGCCCCACGGAACCATCCCTGCCCCACGGCTCCATCCCTGCCCCATGGAACCATCCCTGCCCCACGGATCCATCCCTGCCCCACGGCTCCATCCCTGCCCCACGGCTCCATCCCTGCCCCACGGCTCCATCCCTGCCCCATGGATCCATCCCTGCCCCACGGCTCCATCCCTGCCCCACGGCTCCATCCCTGCCCCACGGCTCCATCCCTGCCCCACGGAACCATCCCTGCCCCACGGATCCATCCCTGCCCCACGGATCCATCCCTGCCCCATGGATCCATCCCTGCCCCACGGATCCAACCCTGCCCCATGGAACCATCCCTGCCCCATGGATCCATCCCTGCCCCATGGATCCATCCCTGCCCCACGGATCCATCCCTGCCCCACGGATCCATCCCTGCCCCACGGATCCATCCCTGCCCCATGGAACCATCCCTGCCCCACGGAACCATCCCTGCCCCACGGATCCATCCCTGCCCCACGGATCCATCCCTGCCCCACGGATCCATCCCTGCCCCACGGATCCAACCCTGCCCCATGGATCCAACCCTGCCCCACGGATCCATCCCTGCCCCACGGATCCATCCCTGCCCCATGGAACCATCCCTGCCCCACGGATCCATCCCTGCCCCATGGAACCATCCCTGCCCCATGGATCCATCCCTTCCCCACGGATCCATCCCTGCCCCACGGCTCCATCCCTGCCCCATGGATCCATCCCTGCCCCACGGATCCATCCCTGCCCCACGGAACCATCCCTGCCCCATGGATCCATCCCTGCCCCACGGATCCATCCCTGCCCCACGGCTCCATCCCTGCCCCATGGATCCATCCCTGCCCCACGGATCCATCCCTGCCCCACGGAACCATCCCTGCCCCATGGATCCATCCCTTCCCCACGGATCCATCCCTGCCCCACGGCTCCATCCCTGCCCCACGGATCCATCCCTGCCCCATGGATCCATCCCTGCCCCACGGCTCCATCCCTGCCCCATGGATCCATCCCTGCCCCATGGATCCATCCCTGCCCCACGGCTCCATCCCTGCCCCACGGCTCCATCCCTGCCCCATAGCCCCCTCTCCCCCCCCCCCGTGACCCCTGGCTGACCCTCTCGGCCACGCCCGCCGCCACGCTCTGCCCGCGCCGGTCCTCGTTGCCCTTGCCGTGCCACGTGACCTCGGCCGTCTGCAGCCCGCCCGCGCCGAACGCGACCCAGGCGTGGTCCTCGGAGAGCGCCAGGTGCACGTCGGGAAGCCCCAGCGCCTGGCACGCGCCCACCACGGCGAAGGCCACCCCGGAGCTGTCCAGCTTCGTGCCTGCGCCGGCACAGCACGGCCCCGGCAGCCGGCGGCGCAGGCGGGGAGCAGGGAGGACCCGCAGGGGCACGCAGGGAACCATAGGGACACATAGGGACACATAGGGACCATAGGGACCATAGGGACACATAGGGACACATAGGGACCATAGGGATACATAGGGACACATAGGGACCATAGGGATACATAGGGACACATAGGGACCATAGGGACACATAGGGACCATAGGGACACATAGGGACCATAGGGACACATAGGGACACATAGGGACACATAGGGACCATAGGGACACATAGGGACCATAGGGACACATAGGGACCATAGGGACACATAGGGACACATAGGGACACATAGGGACCATAGGGACCATAGGGACACATAGGGACCATAGGGACCATAGGGACCATAGGGACACATAGGGACCATAGGGACACATAGGGACACATAGGGACCATAGGGACACATAGGGACACATAGGGACCATAGGGACCATAGGGACACATAGGGGCACATAGGGACCATAGGGACACATAGGGACCATAGGGACACATAGGGACACATAGGGGCACATAGGGACACATAGGGACCATAGGGACACATAGGGGCACATAGGGACACATAGGGACACATAGGGATCATAGGGACACATAGGGACACATAGGGACCATAGGGACACATAGGGACACATAGGGACCATAGGGACACATAGGGACCATAGGGACACATAGGGACACATAGGGACCATAGGGACCATAGGGACACATAGGGGCACATAGGGACCATAGGGACACATAGGGACACATAGGGACACATAGGGACACATAGGGACCATAGGGACCATAGGGACACATAGGGACACATAGGGACCATAGGGACACATAGGGACACATAGGGACACATAGGGACCATAGGGACACATAGGGACACATAGGGGCACACAGGAACACATAGGGACACATAGGGACCATAGGGACGCATAAGAACACATAAGGACACATAGGGCACCCATCAACCCCATTGGGCGGCACCCATCAACCCCATTGAGTGGCACCCATCAACCCCATTGGGCGGCACCCATCAACCCCATTGAGTGGCACCCATCAACCCCATTGAGTGGCACCCATCAACCCCATTGGGCGGCACCCATCAACCCCATTGAGTGGCACCCATCAACCCCATTGGGCGGCACCCATCAACCCCATTGGGCGGCACCCATCACCCCCATTGAGTGGCACCCATCACCCCCATTGAGTGGCACCCATCAACCCCATTGAGTGCTCCCCATCACCCCCATTGAGCGGCCCCCATCAACCCCATTGAGCGGCACCCATCAACCCCATTGAGCGGCACCCATCAACCCCATTGAGCGACACCCATCAACCCCATTGAGTGGCACCCATCAACCCCATTGAGCGGCACCCATCAACCCCATTGAGTGGCACCCATCAACCCCATTGGGCGGCACCCATCAACCCCATTGAGTGGCACCCATCAACCCCATTGAGCGGCCCCCATCAACCCCATTGGGCGGCACCCATCAACCCCATTGAGTGGCACCCATCAACCCCATTGAGTGGCACCCATCAACCCCATTGAGTGGCACCCATCAACCCCATTGGGCGGCACCCATCAACCCCATTGAGCGGCCCCCATCAACCCCATTGAGTGCCCCCCATCAACCCCATTGAGCGGCACCCATCAACCCCATTGAGTGGCCCCCATCAACCCCATTGAGTGCCCCCCATCACCCCCATTGAGTGGCACCCATCAACCCCTTTGAGCGGCACCCATCAACCCCATTGAGTGGCACCCATCAACCCCATTGAGTGGCACCCATCAACCCCATTGAGTGCCCCCCATCACCCCCATTGAGCGGCACCCATCAACCCCATTGAGTGGCACCCATCAACCCCATTGAGCGGCCCCCATCAACCCCATTGAGTGGCACCCATCAACCCCATTGAGTGGCACCCATCAACCCCATTGAGTGGCACCCATCAACCCCATTGGGCGGCACCCATCAACCCCATTGAGCGGCCCCCATCAACCGCATTGAGTGGCACCCATCAACCCCATTGAGCGGCACCCATCACCCTCATTGAGTGGCCCCCATCAACCCCATTGAGTGGCCCCCATCAACCCCATTGAGCGGCACCCATCACCCCCATTGAGTGGCCCCCATCACCCCCATTGAGTGGCACCCATCAACCCCATTGAGTGGCACCCATCAACCCCATTGAGTGGCCCCCATCACCCCCATTGAGTAGCAGCCATCACTCCCATTGAGCCCCC
>NW_027664186.1:0-98535 GCF_963264785.1 Psittacula echo
GAGGCTATGGGGGCTATGGGGCTATAGGGTGTAATGGAGGTATAGAGGCTAGGGGGGCTATGGGGCTATAGGGGGTAATGGAGCTATAGAGGCTAGGGGGGCTATGGGGCTATAGGGGGTAATGGGAGCTAAAGAGGCTAGGGGGGCTATGGGGCTATAGGGGGTAATGGAGCTATAGAGGCTATGGGGGCTATGGGGCTATAGGGTGTAATGGAGGTATAGAGGCTATGGGGGCTATGGGGCTATAGGGGGTAATGGAGCTATAGAGGCTAGGGGGGCTATGGGGCTATAGGGGGTAATGGAGCTATAGAGGCTATGGGGGCTATAGGGTGTAATGGAGCTATAGAGGCTATGGGGGCTATGGGGCTATAGGGTGTAATGGAGCTATAGAGGCTATGGGGGCTATGGGGCTATAGGGTGTAATGGAGCTAAAGAGGCTATGGGGGCTATGGGGCTATAGGGTGTAATGGAGGTATAGAGGCTATGGGGGCTATGGGGCTATAGGGGGTAATGGGAGCTATAGGGGGTTACAAGGGGGAATGAGGGTATAGGGGCTATGGGGGCTTATAGGGGCTATAAGGCGTATATGGGCTTAGGGACTATGGGGCATCTATATGCTCTCTATAGGCTCCCCATAGGCCCCCATAGGCCCCATAGGCCCCATAGGCCCCATAGGCCCCCATAGGCCCCCATAGGCCCCATAGGCCCCCATAGGCCCCATAGGCCCCATAGGCCCCATAGGCCCCCATAGGCCCCATAGGCCCCATAGGCCCCCATAGGACCCATAGGCCCCCATAGGACCCATAGGCCCCCATAGGCCCCCATAGGCCCCATAGGCCCCATAGGCCCCCATAGGCCCCATAGGCCCCATAGGCCCCCATAGGCCCCATAGGCCCCATAGGCCCCATAGGCCCCCATAGGCCCCATAGGCCCCATAGGCCCCATAGGCGCTCACCGTGCAGCAGCCATTGGCAGCTCCCGCTCACGGAGTAGTTGCCGGGGCCGTCGGTGACGACCCCCCCCGGGCCCCACAGCTCCAGGCGCTGCCCCACACATGGGCCCCCCCCCACGGCGGGCACCCACAGCGCCCATAGGGCCCATAGGGGCCACAGGGGCCGTGGGGGCCGCATCCTGGAGAGGGCAATGGGGAGGCAGGGGTTAGACCCATAGGGACCCATAGAGACCCCATAGAGACCCATAGAGACCCATAGAGACCCCATAGGGACCCATAGAGACCCATAGAGACCCCATAGGGACCCCATAGAGACCCATAGAGACACATAGAGACCCCATAGGGACCCATAGAGACCCCATAGGGACCCCATAGGGACCCATAGAGACCCATAGAGACCCCATAGGGACCCATAGGGACCCCATAGAGACCCCATAGAGACCCATAGGGACCCATAGGGACCCCATAGGGACCCCATAGAGACCCATAGGGACCCATAGGGACCCATAGGGACCCCATAGGGACCCATAGAGACCCCATAGGGACCCCATAGGGACCCCATAGGGACCCCATAGGGACCCATAGAGACCCATAGAGACCCCATAGGGACCCATAGGGACCCATAGGGACCCCACAGAGACCCATAGGGACCCCATAGAGACCCATAGAGACCCATAGGGACCCCATAGAGACCCCATAGAGACCCATAGAGACCCGTAGAGACCCCATAGAGACCTCATAGAGACCCATAGGGACCCCATAGAGACCCATAGAGACCCCGTAGAGACCCATAGGGACCCATAGAGACCCCATAGAGACCCATAGAGACCCCATAGAGACCCCATAGAGACCCCACAGAGACCCCACAGAGACCCATAGGGACCCCATAGAGACCCCATAAGGACCCCATAGGGACCCATAGAGACCCCATAGAGACCCATAGGGACCCATAGAGACCCCATAGAGACCCATAGAGACCCATAGAGACCCATAGAGACCCCATAGAGACCCATAGGGACCCCATAGAGACCCATAGGGACCCCATAGAGACCATAGAGACCCATAGAGACCCATAGAGACCCATAGAGACCATAGAGACCCGTAGAGACCCATAGAGACCCCCCAGCCCCATAGAGCCCCCATAGAGACCCCCCCAAAGGCCTTCCCCTCCCCCCCCATGATGCTGCATCCCCCGCCCCGCCTCACACCGGGGCCTCCCCCCGCCCCATAGGCCCCTATAGGGCCGCTATAGGGCGCTTATGGGGCGCTTATGGGGCGCTTATGGGGCGCTTATGGGGCAGGCCCCCCCCCCCCCTTTACCCGCCGGCCGTGGCGGAGTGGCGGGCCCGGAGCAGCGAGACGCCGGCGCAGAGCGGCGCCACGCAGCGGCGTGATGACGTCAGCGGCGCGGGGCCAGCGAGCATAGGCGGGAGCGAGCGGCGCCGCGGGTCATAGAGAGGAGGGAGCAGAGCGACGCCGCCCCCCCCCCCCGGTCCTCCAGAGCCCCGGGAACACCGAAAGTGGCTGCTTTGGACCCAAAATCGTCTCTTTGGGGGGGGGGAAGGGGCCTAGGGGGGCCCAGAGGGGCGGTTTGAGGTCTATAGGCGCTGGGTTGGGGGTCCAAGCCGTTATAACCCCATTGCAACCCCATTATACCCTGTTATAACCCCATTTACCCCATTATAACCCCATTATACCCCATTATGACCCCATTATACCCTGTTATAACCCCATTTACCCATTATGACCCCATTATACCCTGTCATAACCCCATTTACCCCATTATAACCTCATTATAACCCCACTGCAAACCCATTATACCCCATTATAACCCCATTATACCCTGTTATAACCCCATTATAACCCCAATTATAACCCCATTTACCCCATTATAACCCCATTATACCCCATTATAACCCATTATAACCCTATTATACCCCTTTATAACCCCATTTACCCCATTATACCCCATTATACCCCGTTATAACGCCATTTACCCCATTACAACCCCATTATACCCCGTTATAACCCCATTTACCCCATTATAACCCCATTATAACCCCATTATAACCCCATTATACCCCATTATAACCCCATTATACCCCATTATACCCCATTATACCCCATTATACCCCATTATACCACATTATAACCCCATTATACCCCATTATACCCCATTATACCCCATTATAACCCCATTATAACCCCATTATACCCCATTATAACCCCATTATAACCCCATTATACCCCATTATACCCCATTATAACCCCATTATATCTCATTATACCCCATTATTCCCCATTATACCCCATTATACCCCATTATAACCCCATTATACCCCATTATACCCCATTATAACCCCATTATAACCCCATTATAACCCCATTATACCCCATTATAACCCCATTATAACCCCATTATACCCCATTATAACCCCATTATAACCCCATTATACCCCTTTATAACCCCATTTACCCCATTATACCCCATTATACCCCGTTATAACGCCATTTACCCCATTATAACCTCATTATAACCCCATTGCAAACCCATTATACCCCATTATAACCCCATTATACCCTGTTATAACCCCATTATAACCCCAATTATAACCCCATTTACCCCATTATAACCTCATTATACCCCATTATAACCCATTATAACCCCATTATAACCCCATTATACCCCTTTATAACCCCATTTACCCCATTATACCCCATTATACCCCGTTATAACCCCATTTACCCCATTACAACCCCATTATACCCCGTTATAACCCCATTTACCCCATTATAACCCCATTATAACCCCATTATAACCCCATTATACCCCATTATACCCCGTTATAACCCCATTATACCCTGTCATAACCCCATTTACCCCATTATAACCTCATTATAACCCCATTGCAACCCCATTATACCCTGTTATAACCCCATTATAACCCCAATTATAACCCCATTTACCCCATTATAACCCCATTATACCCCATTATACCCCATTATAACCCCATTATAACCCCATTATACCCCATTATAACCCCATTATAACCCCATTATAACCCCATTATACCCCGTTATACCCCATTATAACCCCATTATATCCCATTATAACCCATTATACCCCATTATACCCCATTATACCCCATTATAACCCCATTATACCCCATTATAACCCCATTATAACCCCATTATACCCCATTATAACCCCATTATAACCCCATTATACCCCATTATACCCCATTATAACCCCATTATAACCCCATTATACCCCATTATACCCCATTATAACCCCATTATACCCCATTATAACCCCATTATAACCCCATTATACCCCATTATAACCCCATTATAACCCCATTATATCCCATTATACCCCATTATAACCCCATTATACCCCATTATACCCCATTATACCCCATTATAACCCCATTATACCCCATTATACCCCATTATACCCCATTATAACCCCATTATAACCCCATTATACCCCATTATAACCCCATTATAACCCCATTATACCCCGTTATACCCCATTATACCCCATTATAACCCCATTATAACCCCATTATACCCCATTATAACCCCATTATACCCCATTATACCCCATTATACCCCATTATAACCCCATTATATCCCATTATAACCCATTATACCCCATTATACCCCATTATACCCCATTATAACCCCATTATACCCCATTATACCCCATTATACCCCATTATAACCCCATTATAACCCCATTATACCCCATTATACCCCATTATAACCCCATTATATCCCATTATACCCCATTATACCCCATTATAACCCCATTATACCCCATTATACCCCATTATAACCCCATTATAACCCCATTATACCCCATTAACACCATTGTGCCTGCAGAAGCCCAGCTGCTGGACAGGGGCCAAGGTTGGGGTCAAGGGGGGGTCAATGGGAGGTACCAAAGGGAGGGGTTAAGGGGGGGGCGGAGCCATTGGGTCCCATCCGGACCTCAGGGACCCCCTTTGGGACCCCCTCCCTGCATGGGAACGGATGGGGCTGGGCTGGGGGGGCGCTGCGGAGCCTATGGAGCCCCATAGACCCCTATGGGTGCCCCTTAGCCCCCTATGGAGCCCCATAGCCCCAATGGATCCCCCCATATCCCCCCTCCGCCGCCAATGGTCTCGCCCAGGTAAGGGCAGGGCGGGGCGCGGGGGGGGCGTGGCCTGGAGCAGGAAGGGGGCGTGGCCTGCGCTCACCTGACCCCGCCCACACCTGGCCAACATGGCCGCCGTCCTGGCTGCGCTGCTGCTGCTCGGTGGGTCCCGGGCAATGGGGGGGGGGGTGAGGGGGGTAATTAAGGGCTATGGGGGTAATTAAGGGGGCAATTAAGGGGATAGGGGGTAATTAAGGGGGTAATTAAGGGCTATGGGGGTAATTAAGGGGTAATTAAGGGGATGGGGGTAATTAAGGGGTCTGGGGGGGTAAATGAGGGGGTAAATAGAGGAATACGGGGGTAATTAATGGGGTAATTAAGTGCTATGGGGGTAATTAAGGGAGTAATTAAGGTATCTGGGGTAAATGAGGAGATGGGGTGATTAGGGGGGTAATTAAGGGATCTGGGGGTAAATGAGGGGGTAAATAGGGGCACAGGGGTAATTAATGGGGTCTGGGGGTAATTAAGGGGATGAGGGGTGATTAATGGGGTAATTGGGGGGTAATGAAGGGGTCTGGGGATAATTAAGGGGGTCATTAAAGGTGCTAATGGGTGCTATGGGGTGCCAATAGGGTGCTAATAGGGCATCATTGGGTGCCAATGAGTATCAATGGGTGCCAATGGGTATCAGTGGGTATCAATGGGTGTCAATGGGTACCAATGGGTGTCAATGGGTGCCAATGGGTATCAGTGGGTATCAATGGGTGTCAATGGGTACCAATGGGTGTCAATGGGTGTCAATGGGTATCAGTGGGTGTCAGTGGGTGTCAATGGGTGTCAATGGGTATCAATGGGTCTCAATGGGTGTCAATGGGGGTCAATGGCTGTCAATGGGTATCAATGGGTATCAATGGTGTCAGTGGGTATCAATGGGGGTCAATGGGTGTCAGTGGGTATCAATGGGTATCAATGGGTATCAATGGTGTCAATGGGTATCAATGGGTATCAATGGGTGTCAATGAGTACCAATGGGTGTCAATGGGTATCAGTGGGTGTCAATGGGTATCAGTGGGTGTCAATGGGGGTCAATGGGTCTCAATGGGTGTCAATGGGTGTCAATGAGTGTCAGTGGGTATCAACGGGTGCCAATGGGTGTCAATGGGTGTCAATGGGGGTCAATGGGGGTCAATGGGGGTCAATGGGGGTCGATGGGTGTCAATGGGTATCAATGGGTATCAATGGGTATCAATGGGTGTCAATGGGTGTCAATGGGTACCAATGGGTATCAATGGTTCCCTGTGTGCTCTCTATGGGTCCCTGTGTGCCCTCTATGGCTCTCAATGGCTCCCTGTGGCTCTCAATGGCTCTCAATGGCTCCCTGTGGCTCTCAATGGCTCTCAACGGGTCCCTGTGGCTCTCAATGGCTCTCAATGGGTCCCTGTGGCTCTCAACGGGTCCCTGTGGCTCTCAGTGGCTCCCTGTGGCTCTCAATGGGTCCCTGTGGGTCCCTACGGCTCTCAATGGGTCCCTGTGGCTCTCAATGGGTCCCTGTGGGTCCCTATGGCTCTCAATGGGTCCCTGTGGGTCCCTATGGCTCTCAATGGGTCCCTGTGGGTCCCTACGGCTCTCAATGGGTCCCTATGGCTCTCAATGGGTCCCTATGGGTCCCTGTGGCTCTCAATGGCTCCCTACGGCTCTCAATGGCTCCCTGTGGCTCTCAACGGGTCCCTGTGGGTCCCCGTGGCTCTCAATGGCTCCCTGTGGCTCTCAATGGGTCCCTGTGGCTCTCAAGGGGTCCCTGTGGGTCCCCGTGGCTCTCAACGGGTCCCTGTGGGTCCCTATGGCTCTCAATGGGTCCCTGTGGGTCCCTATGGCTCTCAATGGGTCCCTGTGGGTCCCTGTGGCTCTCAACGGGTCCCTGTGGGTCCCCGTGGCTCTCAACGGGTCCCTGGGGCTCCCCGCCCCGGTCCGTGCGCAGGCTGCCCGTGGCCGGCGGCGGCGCTGCGGGTGTGGGTCGCGGAGCCCCGCACGGTGGCGCTGCTCTTCCAGCGCGTGCTCCTGCGCTGCCGCTTCGAGACGTCGGCCCCGGACCCCCCCCGATCGTGACGTGGAAGTTCCTGGCCCCGTGCGCGGGCGCGGCCCAGGGCGAGTCCATGGCGGCCTCGGGGGGGGGGGCGAGCGGCGCGGGAAGCGGCGTCGGGAGCGCGCCCGGCTCCTGCCCCGACGGCGCCCGCCTCGCCCGCATCGTGGCCACCAAGCAGGGGGGGGCCGTCACCGTGGGCGACTTCTACAGGAGCCGAGGGGTCACCATTGAGGGAGGTGAGGGGGGGGCACTTGGAGGGCAGAGGGGGGGCACTTGGGGGGAAGAGAGGGGGGCACTTGGGGGGCAGAAGGGGGGGACTTGGGGGGCAGAGGGGGGCACTTGGGGGGCGGGGGGGGCACTTGGGGGGCAGAGGGGGGGCACTTGGGGGGCGGGGGGGGTACTTGGGGGGCAGAGAGGGGCGGCACTTGCGGGGCAGAGGGGGCACTTGGGGGGCGGGGGGGCACTTGGGGGGCAGAGGGGGGGCACTTGGGGGGCAGAGAGGGGGCACTTGTGGGGCAGAGGGGGGCACTTGGGGGGCAGAGAGGGGCGGCACTTGGGGGGCAGAGGGGGGCACTTGGGGGGCAGAGAGGGGCACTTGGGGGGCAGAGAGGGGCGGCACTTGGGGGGCAGAGGGGGGGCACTTGCGGGGCAGAGGGGGGGCACTTGGGGGGCAGAGGGGGGCACTTGGGGGGCAGAGGGGCGGCACTTGTGGGGCAGAGGGGGGGCACTTGTGGGGCAGAGGGGGGGCACTTGGGGGGAAGAGAGGGGGGCACTTGGGGGGCAGAGGGGGGGCACTTGGGGGGCAGAGGGGCGGCACTTGGGGGGCAGGGGGGGGGACTTGGGGGGCAGAGGGGGGGCACTTGGGGGGCACTTGGGGGGAATTGGGGGGCAGAGGGGGGGCACTTGGGGGGCAGAGGGGGGGCACAAGGGGGGAATTGGGGGGTAGGGGGGGCACTTGTGGGGCAGGAGGGAGGCGGGGGGGCTTGGGGGGCAGAGGAGGTTGATGGGGGCGGAGGGGGGCAGAACGGGGGCACTTGGGGGGCAGAAGGAGGGTGCTTGGGGGCTGGGGGGGCACTTGGGGGGCACAAGGGGTTGATGGGGGGCACTTGGGGGTCTGGGTATCACCTGTAGGTCACTGGGGGTCACTTGTGGGTCGCTGTGGGTCACTGTGGGTCGCTGTGGGTCACTGTGGGTCGCTGTGGGTCGCTGTGGGTCGCTGTGGGTCACTGTGGGTCGCTGTGGGTCGCTGTGGGTCGCTGTGGGTCACTGTGGGCCACTGTGGGCCACTGTGGGTCGCTGTGGGTCACTTGTGGGTCGCTGTGGGTCACTGTGGGTCACTTGGGGGTCACTTGGGGGTCACTGTGGGTCACTTGGGGGTCGCTGTGGGTCACTTGTGGGTCACTGTGGGTCACTGTGGGTCGCTGTGGGTCACTGTGGGTCACTGTGGGTCGCTGTGGGTCACTTGGGGGTCACTGTGGGTCACTTGTGGGTCGCTGTGGGTCACTGTGGGTCACTGTGGGTCACTTGTGGGTCACTTGTGGGTCGCTGTGGGTCACTGTGGGTCACTGTGGGTCACTGTGGGTCACTTGTGGGTCGCTGTGGGTCGCTGTGGGTCACTGTGGGTCACTTGTGGGTCGCTGTGGGTCACTGTGGGTCGCTGTGGGTCACTTGTGGGTCACTGTGGGTCACTGTGGGTCGCTGTGGGTCGCTGTGGGTCGCTGTGGGTCACTGTGGGTCACTTGTGGGTCGCTGTGGGTCGCTGTGGGTCGCTGTGGGTCACTTGTGGGTCACTGTGGGTCACTGTGGGTCGCTGTGGGTCGCTGTGGGTCACTTGTGGGTCGCTGTGGGTCACTGTGGGTCACTTGGGGGTCACTTGGGGGTCACTGTGGGTCACTTGGGGGTCGCTGTGGGTCACTTGTGGGTCACTGTGGGTCACTGTGGGTCGCTGTGGGTCACTGTGGGTCACTGTGGGTCGCTGTGGGTCACTTGGGGGTCACTGTGGGTCACTTGTGGGTCGCTGTGGGTCACTGTGGGTCACTGTGGGTCACTTGTGGGTCACTTGTGGGTCGCTGTGGGTCACTGTGGGTCACTGTGGGTCACTGTGGGTCACTTGTGGGTCGCTGTGGGTCGCTGTGGGTCACTGTGGGTCACTTGTGGGTCGCTGTGGGTCACTGTGGGTCGCTGTGGGTCACTTGTGGGTCACTGTGGGTCACTGTGGGTCGCTGTGGGTCGCTGTGGGTCGCTGTGGGTCACTGTGGGTCACTTGTGGGTCGCTGTGGGTCGCTGTGGGTCGCTGTGGGTCACTTGTGGGTCACTGTGGGTCACTGTGGGTCGCTGTGGGTCGCTGTGGGTCACTTGTGGGTCACTTTTGGGTCACTGTGGGTCGCTGTGGGTCACTGTGGGTCACTGTGGGTCACTGTGGGTCACTTGTGGGTCACTTGTGGGTCACTGTGGGTCACTTGTGGGTCACTGTGGGTCACTGTGGGTCACTTGTGGGTCACTTGTGGGTCACTGTGGGTCACTGTGGGTCGCTGTGGGTCACTGTGGGTCACTGTGGGTCGCTGTGGGTCACTGTGGGTCACTGTGGGTCACTGTGGGTCACTTGTGGGTCGCTGTGGGTCACTGTGGGTCACTGTGGGTCACTGTGGGTCACTTGTGGGTCGCTGTGGGTCGCTGTGGGTCACTGTGGGTCACTTGTGGGTCGCTGTGGGTCACTGTGGGTCACTGTGGGTCACTGTGGGTCACTGTGGGTCACTGTGGGTCACTTGTGGGTCACTGTGGGTCACTGTGGGTCACTTGTGGGTCGCTGTGGGTCACTGTGGGTCACTTGTGGGTCGCTGTGGGTCACTGTGGGTCACTTGTGGGTCACTGTGGGTCACTTGTGGGTCACTGTGGGTCACTTGTGGGTCACTGTGGGTCACTGTGGGTCACTTGTGGGTCACTGTGGGTCGCTGTGGGTCGCTGTGGGTCACTTGTGGGTCCGGGCAGGGGCGGAGCTGAGCCTGGGCCCCGCGGCGTGGGGCGACAGCGGCCTCTACGTGTGCACCGTGACCTCCACCCAGGACCTGGAGGGCAACAACGAGGCCGTGGCCGAGCTCCTGGTGCTGGGTCTGCAAGGGGGGGGGCACTGGGAGGGACTGGGATGGGCTGGGATGGGATTGGGATGGGCTGGGATGGACTGGGATGGACTGGGATGGACTGGGATAGACTGGGATGGGCTGGGATGGACTGGGATGGACTGGGATGGACTGGGATGGACTGGGATGGACTGGGAGGGACTGGATGGACTGGGATAGACTGGGATGGGCTGGGATGGACTGGGATGGACTGGGATGGACTGGGATGGGCTGGGATGGACTGGGATGGACTGGGATGGACTGGGATGGGCTGGGATGGACTGGGATGGACTGGGATAGACTGGGATGGGCTGGGATGGACTGGGATGGACTGGGATGGACTGGGATAGACTGGGATGGGCTGGGATGGACTGGGATGGACTGGGAGGGACTGGGATGGACTGGGATAGACTGGGATGGGCTGGGATGGACTGGGATGGACTGGGATAGACTGGGATGGGCTGGGATGGACTGGGATGGGCTGGGATGGACTGGGATAGACTGGGATGGGCTGGGATGGACTGGGATGGGCTGGGATGGACTGGGATGGACTGGGATGGACTGGGATGGACTGGGATGGGCTGGGATGGACTGGGATGGGCTGGGATGGACTGGGATGGACTGGGATGGGCTGGGATGGACTGGGATGGACTGGGATGGGCTGGGATGGACTGGGATGGGCTGGGATGGACTGGGATGGACTGGGATGGACTGGGATGGGCTGGGATGGACTGGGATGGGCTGGGATGGACTGGGATGGACTGGGATGGGCTGGGATGGACTGGGATGGACTGGGATGGGCTGGGATGGACTGGGATGGGCTGGGATGGGACTGGGATGGACTGGGATGGGCTGGGATGGACTGGGATGGGCTGGGATGGACTGGGATGGGCTGGGATGGGCTGGGATGGACTGGGATGGGCTGGGATGGGCTGGGATGGACTGGGATGGGCTGGGATGGACTGGGATGGGCTGGGATGGACTGGGATGGACTGGAGGTGAATGGGAGGGCATTGGGATGGACTGGGAGGCACCACAGCTTCCTGGGTGGGTGCAATGGGAACTGCCCTAGGGGTGCCCCATAGACCCCTATGGGTGCCCCATTGACCCCTATGGGTGCCCCATAGACCCCTGGGTGCCCCATTGACCCCTATGGGTGCCCCATAGACCCCTATGGGTGCCCCCACCCATGGGTGCCCATTGACCCCTATGGGTGCCCCATTGACCCCTATGGGTGCCCCCACCCATGAGTGCCCCATAGACCCCTATGGGTGCCCCCCCCCATGGGTGCCCCATAGACCCCTATGGGTGCCCCCCCCCATGGGTGCCCCATTGACCCCTATGGGTGCCCCCCACCCATGGGTGCCCCATTGACCCCTATGGGTGACCCCCACTCATGGGTGCCCCATTGACCCCTATGGGTGCCCCCCACCCATGGGTGCCCCATTGACCCCTATGGGTGACCCCCACCCATGGGTGCCCCATAGACCCCTATGGGTGCCCCCACCCATGAGTGCCCCATAGACCCCTATGGGTGCCCCCCCCCATGGGTGCCCCATAGACCCCTATGGGTGCCCCCCCCCATGGGTGCCCCATTGACCCCTATGGGTGCCCCCCACCCATGGGTGCCCCATTGACCCCTATGGGTGACCCCCACTCATGGGTGCCCCATTGACCCCTATGGGTGACCCCCACTCATGGGTGCCCCATTGACCCCTATGGGTGCCCCCCCCATGGGTGCCCCATTGACCCCTATGGGTGCCCCATGGCCCTGTCCCCCCCCCACAGGGTCCCTGCCGGAGGGCACCGACCTCTTACCGGGCATCCAGCTGGGGACCCTGCCAGGTACAGAGCTCCCACTATAGACCAGTATAGACCAGTATAGACCAGTGGCCTGCCATTACCCTCCCAGTGCCTCCCAGTATAGCCCAGTGCCATCCCAGTATAGCCCAGTCCATCCCAGTATAGCCCAGTGCCATCCCAGTATAGCCCAGTCCATCCCAGTATAGCCCAGTGCCATCCCAGTATAGCCCAGTCCATCCCAGTATAGCCCAGTGCCATCCCAGTATAGCCCAGTCCATCCCAGTATAGCCCAGTGCCATCCCAGTATAGCCCAGTCCATCCCAGTATAGCCCAGTGCCATCCCAGTATAACCCAGTCCATCCCAGTCCATCTCCCAGCCCGCCTCTTGCTGTTCCTGCTGCTGCCTCTGGGCTCTATGGGGCAGAGGGGGGGGGAACACCCCCATACGGATCTATAGGGGCTTTAGGCCTGCCCCCTATGGATCTATAGGGGGTTCTGGCCCCCCCCTCACCCATTCCCCCCCCCCCCCAGACTGGCTCTTCGTGGTACTGGTCTTACTGGGAGCCGCACTGGTGATACTGGGGCTGGGGCTGTGCTGGTGCCAGTGCTGCCCCCATACCTGCTGCTGCCTCCTGCGCTGCCCCTGCTGCCCCCAGCGCTGCTGCTGCCCCGAGGCCTGTATGGGAACCTATAGGGGCTAGGGGGGGGAATGGGGGGGCAATGGGGGGGAATGGGGGCAATGGGGGGAATGGGGGGAATGGGGGGCAATGGGGGGAATGGGGGGAATGGGGGCAATGGGGGCAATGGGGGGAATGGGGGGGAATGGGGGCAATGGGGGGGAATGGGGGCAATGGGGGGGAATGGGGGCAATGGGGGGAATGGGGGCAATGGGGGGAATGGGGGGGAATGGGGGGAATGGGGGCAATGGGGGCAATGGGGAATGGGGGCAATGGGGGGAATGGGGGGGAATGGGGGCAATGGGGGGAATGGGGGCAATGGGGAATGGGGGCAATGGGGGGAATGGGGGGCAATGGGGGGGAATGGGGGGAATGGGGGGGAATGGGGGAATGGGGGGAATGGGGGGGAATGGGGGCAATGGGGGGAATGGGGGGAATGGGGGAATGGGGGGAATGGGGGGGAATGGGGGCAATGGGGGGAATGGGGGGAATGGGGGCAATGGGGGGGAATGGGGGCAATGGGGGCAATGGGGGGAATGGGGGGAATGGGGGCAATGGGGGGGAATGGGGGCAATGGGGGCAATGGGGGGAATGGGGGCAATGGGGGGCAATGGGGGGTATGGGGGTAATGGGAGTGAATGGGAGCAATGGGGTGCAATGGGGACAATGGGGGGGAATGGGGGCAATGGGGGGCAATGGGGGCAATGGGGGACAATGGGGACAATGGGGGGAATGGGGGGCAATGGGGGGGAATGGGGCAATGGGGGGGAATGGGGGCAATGGGGGGGAATGGGGGCAATGGGGGGCAATGGGGGGCAATGGGGGGAATGGGGCAATGGGGGGGAATGGGGGCAATGGGGGGGAATGGGGGCAATGGGGGGCAATGGGGGCAATGGGGGAATGGGGTCAATGGGGGGCAATGGGAGTGAATGGGAGCAATGGGGGCAATGGGGAATGGGGGCAATGGGGAATGGGGGCAATGGGGGGCAATGGGGGCAATGGGGGTAATGGGGAATGGGGGTAATGGGATCTATAGGGGCCCATGGGGTTCCCTATAGGGCTGTCCCTTATATCAATGCTGTCCCCCCCCCAGTGTACCTGGCAGGGAAAGCAGCCACCTCAGGGGGGGTCAGCGTCACCTATGGCCCCCCCCAGCCCTCCATTGCCCTCCACAGCCTGGGTAAGTGGCACCTATAGGGAGGGGGGGGACATGACGCCCCTATAGGGTGACAATGGGGGGGGGGGGGGTTCTCTATAGTGTCCCCCCCGCCTTTATGTGCCTCTTGTGCCCCCCCCTATAGCGAGCAGCCACAGCTCCCGGGTGCCCCTATTGCGGGACAGCGACGGCAGTGTTGTGGCGGGTAGGTCATGACACCTATAGATCCATATGTATGTATAGGTACCCCTATGTGTACCCTATGTAGCTGTGCTTGTGGGTCTATATACACACATATATATAGTTGGGTACTGCTGTGTGTCTATGGGGGGTAGTGGGGTGTCCCCATGTGTCTATAGGGGTTAGTGGGGTGTTCCTATGTGTCTATAGGGGTTAGTGGGGTGTCCCTATGTGTCTATAGGGGGTAGTGGGGTGTTCCTATGTGTCTATAGGGGTTAGTGGGGGTGTCCCTATGTGTCTATAGGGGTTAGTGGGGTGTTCCTATGTGTCTATAGGGGTTAGTGGGGTGTCCCCATGTGTCTATAGGGGGTAGTGGGGTGTCCCCATGTGTCTATAGGGGTTAGTGGGGTGTCCCCATGTGTCTATAGGGGTTAGTGGGGTGTTCCTATGTGTCTATAGGGGGTAGTGGGGTGTTCCTATGTATCTATAGGGGGCAGTGTGGTGTCCCCTACACGTCTATAGGGGGCTATATGTGTATAGAGTCCCCCCCCAACGTATATGATACCTTATGGTGGGGGGTGTCTTTGTGCCCCCCCCCTTTAACACTGGGGTGCCCCCATAGCCCCCCCCGCGCCCCCCCCGCCCCTCTTGCGGTACCTGGAGGGTGAGATCAGCTCCTGGAGCCCCACGGCCATTACCCCCCATTGAAAGCAGGTACGTGCCAATGGGGGGGGGAGGGGGGGGGCAAAGGGGTAAATACCCCCCCATGGGGGGGCATTAACCCTCTTCTTGCCCCCCCCCCCCTCCGTAGCGCCCCCCCCCAGTGACGTCAGCTCCCTCCATGAGCCCCCCCATTGCTGGACCCCCCCCCCCTCTGCGGGGCCGCCCCCCCCCGCTGCCCTCGCACCCCCCGGCCAGCAGGGGGCGCTGGCGCTCGGCCGAGGTCTTGGGGTGGGGGGGGCAGGAGGAGGAGGAGGAGGAGGAAGCCCCCCCCCCCGCCACGTGCCGGCCCCGGTCCCGGTCACGTGATGATGTCGTGGGGGGGGCCGAGACCCCCCCCTCCCCGAGGACACGTGAAGCCCCCCCCCGGCGGCTCCGGAAGGTGGGGATGGGGCTGGGGGGGGCTATAGGGGTCCTATGGGGGGCTATGGGGGTCCTATGGGGTGGTTGGGGGGGCTATTGGGTCCTATAGGGGTCCTATGGGGTGGTTGGGGGGGCTATAGGGGTCCTATGGGGTGGTTGGGGGGCTATGGGGGTCCTATGGGGGGTTTGGGGGGGCTATAGGGGTCCTATGGGGGGCTATGGGGGTCCTATGGGGTGTTTGGGGGGGCTATGGGGGTCCTATGGGGTGGTTGGGGGGGGCTCCAGGGGTCCTATGGGGTGGTTGGGGGGGCTATGGGGGTCCTATGGGGTGGTTGGGGGGGCTATAGGGGTCCTATGGGGGGCTATGGGGGTCCTATGGGGTGGTTGGGGGGGCTATTGGGTCCTATGGGGTGGTTGGGGGGGGCTATGGGGGTCCTATGGGGTGGTTGGGGGGGCTATTGGGTCCTATGGGGTGGTTGGGGGGGGCTATGGGGGTCCTATGGGGTGGTTGGGGGGGCTATTGGATCCTATGGGGTGGTTGGGGGGGGCTCCGGGGGTCCTATGGGGTGGTTGGGGGGGCTATTGGGTCCTATGGGGGTGGTTGGGGGGGGCTATGGGGGTCCTATGGGGTGGTTGGGGGGGCTATTGGGTCCTATGGGGTGGTTGGGGGGGGCTATGGGGTCCTATGGGGTGGTTGGGGGGGCTATTGGGTCCTATGGGGTGGTTGGGGGGGGCTATGGGGGTCCTATGGGGTGGTTGGGGGGGCTATTGGATCCTATGGGGTGGTTGGGGGGGGCTCCGGGGGTCCTATGGGGTGGTTGGGGGGGCTATTGGGTCCTATGGGGTGGTTGGGGGGGGCTATGGGGGTCCTATGGGGTGGTTGGGGGGGCTATTGGGTCCTATGGGGTGGTTGGGGGGGGCTATGGGGGTCCTATGGGGTTCCTATGGGGGCGTTTGAGGGGGCTATTGGATCCTATGGGGGTCCTATGGGGTGGTTGGGGGGGCTCCAGGGGTCCTATTGGGGGGTTTGGGGGGGCTATTGGGTCCTATGGGGGTCCAAAGGGGGGCTATGGAGGTCCTATGGGATGGTTGGGGGGGTTCTATGGAGGGCTATATGGATGCCATAGGGGGTCCCTATGGCTACATGGGTGCCATAGGGGTGCATGGGGGGTCCCTATGGGCTATTGGGGTGCATTGGGGGGTCCCTATGGGCTATATGGGTGCCATAGGGGTGCATGGGGGGTCCCTATGGGCTATTGGGGTGCATTGCGGGGTCCCTATGGGCTATATGGGTGCCATAGGGGTGCATAGGGGGGTCCCTATGGGCTATTGGGGTGCATTGGGGGGTCCCTATGGGCTACATGGGTGCCATAGGGGTGCATGGGGGGTCCCCATGGGCTATTGGGGTGCATTGCGGGGTCCCTATGGGCTATATGGGTGCCATAGGGGTGCATGGGGGGTCCCTATGGGCTATTGGGGTGCATTGGGGGGGTCCCTATGGGCTATATGGGTGCCATAGGGGTGCATTGGGGGATCCCTATGGGCTATATGGGTGCCATAGGGGTGCATGGGGGGGTCCCTATGGGCTATTGGGGTGCATTGGGGGGTCCCTATGGGCTATATGGATGCCATAGGGGGTCCCTATGGGCTCTATGGGTGCCATAGGGGTGCATGGGGGGTCCCTATGGGCTATTGGGGTGCATTGCGGGGTCCCTATGGGCTATATGGATGCCATAGGGGGTCCCTATGGGCTCTATGGGTGCCATAGGGGTGCATGGGGGGTCCCTATGGGCTATTGGGTGCATTGCGGGGTCCCTATGGGCTATATGGATGCCATAGGGGGGTCCCTATGGGCTCTATGGGTGCCATAGGGGTGCATTGCGGGGTCCCTATGGGCTATTGGGGTGCATTGGGGGGTCCCTATGGGCTCTATGGGTGCCATAGGGGTGCATGGGGGGTCCCTATGGGCTATTGGGGTGCATTGCGGGGTCCCTATGGGCTCTATGGGTTCCATAGGGATGCATTGGGGGGGGTCCCCCCTCTTTGTGCCCCCCCCCAACCCCTTTCCCCCCCCCCCCAGGACGCCCTGAGCCGCGAGAGCCTGGTGGTGTGAGCCCCACACCTTGGCCTTCTGCCCCCCCCCCCCCCCCCCCCCCCCCCCCCCGGCTCTTTTGGGGCCATTTGAGGGGATTTGGGGCCCTTTTGGGTCTTTTTTTATGGGTGAACCCCAAGTTTGGGGGAAATAAAGGTTTTTAGAGAAAAAACAGCTGGAAATTGGGGGGGTTGGGGTCTTTCAGGGGGTTTGGGGGTCTTTCAGGGGGTTTGGGGGTCTTTAAAGGGGTTTGGGGGTCTTTAAAGGGGTTTTGGGGTCTTTAAGGGGGGTTTTGGGGTCTTTAAAGGGGTTTTGAGGTCTTTAAGGGGGTTTTGGGGTCTTTAAGGGGGTTTGGGGGTCTTTCAGGGGGTTTGGGGGTCTTTAAAGGGGTTTTGGGGTCTTTAAGGGGGTTTTGGGGTCTTTCAGGGGGTTTGGGGGTCTTTAAAGGGGTTTTGGGGTCTTTAAGGGGGTTTTGGGGTCTTTAAGGGGGGTTTTGGGGTCTTTAAGGGGGTTTTGGGGTCTTTAAAGGGGTTTTGGGGTCTTTAAAGGGGTTTTTGGGGTCTTTAAGGGGGTTTTTGGGGTCTTTAAGGGGGTTTTGAGGTCTTTAAGGGGGTTTTGGGGTCTTTAAGGGGGTTTTGGGGTCTTTAAAGGGGTTTTGGTGTCTTTAAAGGGGTTTTTGGGGTCTTTCAGGGGGTTTGGGGGTCTTTAAAGGGGTTTTGGGGTCTTTAAGGGGGTTTTGGGGTCTTTAAGGGGGTTTTGGGGGTCTTTAAGGGGGTTTTGGGGTCTTTAAAGGGGTTTTGGGGTCTTTAAGGGGGTTTTGGGGTCTTTAAGGGGTTTTTGGGGTCTTTAAAGGGGTTTTGGGGTCTTTAAAGTGGTTTTGGGGTCTTTAAGGGGGTTTTGGGGTCTTTAAGTGGGTTTTTTGGGGTCCCCCAGCCATTCTTACGGGTCCCTAATGCGTTTTTGGGGTCCCTGAGGCAGTTTTGGGGGTCCTTACGTCTATTTCGGGCCATTTTACGCCCTTTCGGCGTCTCCTCGCAGCGGGGCGGCGCCGCTCCCTCAGGCGCTTTGGCGGGCTCCGAGCCCGCCCTCGCTCTGATTGGCTGCCGCGCGCCGCAATGCACGCCGGGACTTGTAGTCCGAGCGGCCGCTTCCCCCTCGCTGATTGGCTGCCGCGCCGCAGTGCACGCCGGGACTTGTAGTCCGGGCGGGAGGCTTTCTCCCGCCCTGATTGGCTGCTGCGCCGCAGTGCACGCCGGGACTTGTAGTCTTGGGGGTGCCACCGCCGCGCCTCCTCCCCAGCGTGCACCGCGGCGGCCGGGCCTCGCGGTACCGGACGCTCGGGGCCCGGTTTTGGGGTCCCCCCCCCCCCCTTCTATAGGGTCCCTCTATAGGGTGTCCCCCCCATAGGGTCCCCCCCCGCTCTAGGGCCCCGCCATGACCCTGTTTCACTTCGGGAACTGCTTCGCGCTCGCCTATTTCCCCTATTTCATCACGTACAAGTGCAGCGGCCTGTGAGTGGGGTGGGGCCTGGGACGGGCCCGGTGTGCTGGGGTAGACTGGGATATACTGGGATAGAGTGGGGTAGGCTGGGGTTACACTGGGATGTACTGGGGTATAACGGGGTTATAATGTACTGTAAGCGATTATACTGGGGTATAGTGGGGTAAATGGGGTTTTAATGGGGTATAATGGGGTATACTGGATTATAACGGGTTATAATGGGTTATACTGGGATATAATGGGTTATACTGGGGTTATAATGGGTTATACTGGGGTTATAATGGGATGTAATGGGTTATAATAGGGTATACTGGGTCATAATGGGTTATATTGGGTTATACTGGGATATAATGGCTTATGATGGGGTTATAATGGGTTATAAAGAGGTATAATGGGTTATAGTGGGCTATAATGGGTTATAATGGGCTATACTGGGCTACAATGGGTTATACTGGGTTATAATGGGCTATACTGGGTTATAATGGGCTATACTGGGTTATAGTGGGCTATAATGGGTTATAGTGGGCTATACTGGGCCATAATGGGTTATACTGGGTTATAATGGTCTATACTGGGTTATAATGGGCTATACTGGGTTATAATGGGTTATACTGGGTTATAATGGGCTATACTGGGTTATACTGGGTTATACTGGGTTATAATGGGTTATACTGGGTTATAATGGGCTATACTGGGTTATAATGGGCTATACTGGGTTATAATGGGTTATATGGGGTTATAATGGGCTATACTGGGTTATAATGGGTTATACTGGTTTATAATGGGCTATACTGGGTTATAATGGGTTATACTGGTTTATAATGGGCTATACTGGGTTATAATGGGTTATACTGGGTTATAATGGGTTATACTGGGTTATAATGGGTTATACTGGTTTATAATGGGCTATACTGGGTTATAATGGGCTATACGGGGTTATAATGGGCTATACTGGGCTATAATGGGTTATACTGGTTTATAATGGGCTATACTGGGTTATAATGGGTTATACTGGTTTATAATGGGTTATAATGGGCTATACTGGGCTATAATGGGCTATACTGGGTTATAATGGGTTATACTGGTTTATAATGGGTTATAATGGGCTATACTGGGCTGTAATGGGCTATACTGGGTTATAATGGGTTATACGGGATTATAATGGGCTATACTGGGTTATAATGGGCTATACTGGGTTATAATGGGTTATACGGGTTTATAATGGCTTATAATGGGCTATACTGGGCTATAATGGGTTATACTGGTTTATAATGGGCTCTACTGGGTTATAATGGGTTATACTGGTTTATAATGGGTTATAATGGGCTATTCTGGGCTATAATGGGCTATACTGGGTTATAATGGGTTATACTGGGAGGGGATTGGCATCTACTGGGAGCACTGGGGGGCTGAACTGGGCTGAACCGCCTTGAACTGGTCTGAACTGGGGCAGGTCCGAGTACAGCGCCTTCTGGCGCTGCGTCCAGGCCGGAGCCACCTATGTCCTGGTGCAGCTGGGAAAGGTGGGACCCTATGGGGGGACCCTATGGAGACCCTATGGAGACCCTATGGGCTTTGGGGTCCCCCTATAGGGATTTAAGGGGGGGAAGTTGGGGTCCCCTATGGGGTTTGGGGTCCTCTATAGGGGCTTTGGAGTCCCCCTATAGGGAATGGGGGGGGATTGGGCTCTGCTATAGGGGATTTGGGTCCCTATAGGGGGTTTTGGGGGTCCCTGGGGGGGGGGTTGGAGTCCCCTATGGGGGGGTTGAGGTCCCTATAGGGGGGTTTTGGGTTCCCTATAGGGGTTTGGAGGTCCCTATGGGGTGCCTGAGGTCCCTATAGGAGGGTTTGAGGTCCCCTATGGGGTGTTTGAGGTCCCTATAGGGGGGTTTGGGGTCCCCTATGGGGTGCCTGAGGTCCCTCTAGGGGAGTTTGGGGTCCCCTATGGGGTGCCTGAGGTCCCTCTAGGGGAGTTTGGGGTCCCCTATGGGGTGCCTGAGGTCCCTCTAGGGGGGTTTGGGGTCCCCTATGGGGTGCCTGAGGTCCCTATAGGGGGGTTTAGGGTCCCCTATGGGGTGCCTGAGGTCCCTATAGGGGGGTTTGGGGTCCCCTATGGGGTGCCTGAGGTCCCTCTAGGGGGGTTTGGGGTCCCCTATGGGGTGCCTGAGGTCCCTATAGGGGGCTTTGAGGTCCCCTATAGGGCTTTGGGCCCCCCCTGACCCCCATTGCCCCCCCAGATGCTGTTTCTGGCCACGTTCTTCCCCACATGGGAGGGGCCCTCAGGGGGGTTCGACCTGGTGGGGGTGAGTCCCTATGGCCCCCTATAGCCCCCACTGCCCCTATAGCCCCCATTACCCCCATTGCTCCCATTAACCCCTATAGTCTCTATAGCCCCCATTGCCTCTACTGACCCCATTGCCCCCTATAGCCTCTATAGCCCCCCATTGCCCCTCTAGCCCCCATTGGCCCCCATTGGCCCCATTACTCCCATTAGCCCCTATAGTCTCCTAAGCCCCCATTGCCTCTACTGACCCCAATGCCCCCTATAGCCTCTATAGCCCCCCATTGCCCCCTATAGCCTCTATAGCCCCCCATTGCCCACTTTGCCCCCTATAGCCCCCATTACCCCCATTGCCCCCTATAGCCCCCATTACCCCCATTGCCCCTATAGCCCCATTGCCTCCACTGACCCCATTGCCCCTATAGCCCCCATTGCCTTCATTGCCCCTATAGCCTCTGTAGCCCCCATTGCCCCCTTTGCCCCCTATAGCCTCTATAGCCTCCATTACCCCCATTGCCTCCACTGACCCCATTGCCCCCTATAGCCTCTACAGCCCCCATTGCCCACTTTGCCCCCTATAGCCCCCATTACCCCCATTGCCCCCTATAGCCTCCATTGCCCCCTATAGCCTCTACAGGCCCCATTGCCTCCACTGACCCCATTGCCCCCTGTAGCCTCTATAGCCTCCATTACCCCCATTGCCCCTATAGCCCCATTGCCTCCACTGACCCCATTGCCCCTATAGCCCCCATTGCCCCTATAGCCTCTATAGCCCCCATTGCCCCCCATTGCCCCCTTTGCCCCCTATAGCCTCTATAGCCTCCATTAGCCCCATTGCTCCTATAGCCCCATTGCCCTTATAGCCTCCATTGCCCTTATAGCCTCCATTGCCCCTATAGCCTCCATTGCCCCTATAGCCTCTATAGCCTCCGTTACCCCCATTGCCCCTATGGCCCCATTGCCCCCTATGGCCCCGTTGCCCCCTATAGCCCCGTTGCCCCCTATAGCCCCGTTGCCCCCTATAGCCCCATTGCCCCCTATAGCCCCGTTGCCCCCTATAGCCCCATTGCCCCCTATAGCCCCGTTGCCCCCTATAGCCCCATTGCCCCCTATAGCCCCGTTGCCCCCTATAGCCCCGTTGCCCCCTATAGCCCCATTGCCCCCTATAGCCCCGTTGCCCCCTATAGCCCCGTTGCCCCCTATAGCCCCATTGCCCCCTATAGCCCCGTTGTCCCCTATAGCCCCATTGCCCCCTATAGCCCCCATACCGCCGTTGTCCATAGGAGTTCCTTAGGGCCACTGTGGACGTGCTGGACCTGGGGGGGCTGCAGTTGGCTTTGGGCCGGGGGGGGGGCCGGGGGGAGCTTCGCATCCTCGTGGCTGCCCTGGGCTGGGCCAGCGCTGAGCTCCTCACCTCCCGGTCAGTATCGGGGGTTCTATAGGGGCTATAGGGACTATAGGGGGGTTCTATAGGGGGTTCTATAGGGGCTATGGGGGGGGGCTATAGGGGCTATACGGGGGTTCTATAGGGGCTATAGGGACTATAGGGGGGTTCTATAGGGGGTTCTATAGGGGCTAGGGGGGGGCTATAGGGACTATAGGGGGGTTCTATAGGGGCTATGGGGGGGCTATAGGGACTATAGAGGGGTTCTATAGGGGGTTCTATAGGGGCTATGGGGGGGGCTATAGGGACTATAGGGGGGTTCTACAGGGGGTTCTATAGGGGCTATGGGGGGGGCTATAGGGACTATAGGGGGGTTCTACAGGGGGTTCTATAGGGGCTATGGGGGGGCTATAGGGACTATAGGGGGGTTCTATAGGGGGTTCTATAGGGGCTATGGGGGGGCTATAGGGACTATAGGGGGGTTCTATAGGGGGTTCTATAGGGGCTATGGGGGGGGCTATAGGGGCTATAGGGGGGTTCTATAGGGGGTTCTATAGGGGCTATGGGGGGGCTATAGGGACTATAGGGGGGTTCTATAGGGGCTATGGGGGGGGCTATAGGGGCTATAGGGGGGTTCTATAGGGGGGTTCTATAGGGGCTATGGGGGGGCTATAGGGGCTATAGGGGGTTCTATAGGGGCTATAGGGACTATGGGGGGTCTATAGGGGGTTCTCTAGGGGCTATGGGGGGGCTATAGGAGGGTTCTATAGGGGCTATAGGGACTATAGGGCGGTTCTATAGGGGCTATGGGGGGGGCTATAGGGGCTATAGGGACTATGGGGGGTCTATAGGGGGTTCTATAGGGGCTATGGGGGGGCTATAGGGGCTATGGGGGGTTCTATAGGGGCTATAGGGACTATAGGGGGGTTCTATAGGGGCTATGGGGGGGGCTATAGGGGGTTCTATAGGGGCTATAGGGACTATGGGGGGTCTATAGGGGGTTCTATAGGGCCTATTGGGGTCTGTAGGGGGTTCTATAGGGGCTACTGGGGGCTATTGGGGGTTCTATAGGGGCTATTGGGGTCTATAGGCGGTTCCATAGGGGCTATTGGGGTTTATGGGGGATTCTATAGGGGCTATGGGGGGGTCTATTGAGGCTATGGAGCGGGTTATTGGGGGCTATGGGGGGGATCTGTTGGGGGCTCTAGGGGGCTATGGAGGGGTCTATAGGGGAGGTCTATTGGGGGCTGTGGGGGGTTCTATTGAGACTATGGGGGGTCTATGGGGCTATAAGGGGTTCTATACGGTCTATTGGGGTCTATAGGGTTCTATGGAGGGTCTATTGGGGGTTATAGGGGGGTCTATTGGGGCTATGGGGGGGTCTATTGGGGCTATGGGGGGATCTATAGGGGCTATGGGGGTCTATAGGGGGTTTATGGGGGGGCTATGGGGGTTTTCAGTTGCTTTATGGGCTCTATAGGGTGTTGTAGGGGTCTATAGGGGGTGTGGGGGGGGCTCTGTGGTGTCTGTGTGGTGGTTTGGGGGGGTCTTGGCGGCTCTATAGGGGGGCTATGGGGGTGTTGGGTGTATAGGGGGTCTGTGGGGGCCTATGGGGGTTTGGGCACATCTCTAGGGTATTTATGGGGGTTCGGGGCTGGGTTTAAGGGGGGTGGGGAGAGCTCTCTCTGGGCCCCTATGGGCTCCATAGGGTGCCCTATGGCTGCCTATGGGCCCAGGTGCGTCCCGCTGTGGGTCGGGGCGCGGGGGGTGGAGTTCGACTGGAGGCACCTGCAGATGGGGCTGGACTCCAACATCAGCCTGGTGAGCACTGGGAGGGACTGGGATGGGATTGGGAGGGACTGGGATGGGATTGGGAGGGACTGGGATGGGATTGGGATGGGCTGGGATGGGATTGGGATGGGCTGGGATAGAGTGGGATGGGATTGGGATGGGCTGGGATGGGATTGGGATGGGCTGGGCTGGGATTGGGAGGGACTGGGATAGAGTGGGATGGGATTGGGATGGGACTGGGATGGGATTGGGATGGGCTGGGATGGGATTGGGAGGGACTGGGATAGAGTGGGATGGGATTGGGATGGGCTGGGATAGAGTGGGATGGGATTGGGATGGGACTGGGATGGGATTGGGATGGGCTGGGATGGGATTGGGAGGGACTGGGATAGAGTGGGATGGGATTGGGATGGGCTGGGATAGAGTGGGATGGGATTGGGATGGGACTGGGATGGGATTGGGATGGGCTGGGATGGGATTGGGAGGGACTGGGATAGAGTGGGATGGGATTGGGATGGGCTGGGATAGACTGGGATGGGATTGGGATGGGCTGGGATAGACTGGGATGGGCTGGGATGGGATTGGGAGGGACTGGGATGGGCTGGGAGGGACTGGGATGGGATTGGGATGGGCTGGGATAGACTGGGATGGGATTGGGATGGGCTGGGATGGGATTGGGATGGGCTGGGATAGAGTGGGATGGGATTGGGATGGGCTGGGATAGACTGGGATGGGCTGGGATGGGATTGGGAGGGACTGGGATGGGCTGGGAGGGACTGGGATGGGATTGGGATGGGCTGGGATAGAGTGGGATGGGATTGGGATGGGCTGGGATGGGATTGGGATGGGCTGGGATAGACTGGGATGGGATTGGGAGGGACTGGGATAGACTGGGATGGGCTGGGCTGGGCTGGGAATGGGATGGGATTGGGATAGACTGGGAGGGGAACTGGGGTGCATTGGGATGAGTGGGGGGTCACATGTCAGTGGGGGGGTCACCGGTATCAATGGGGGGGGTCACGTGTCAATGCGGGGGTCACCGGTATCAATGGGGGGTCACGTGTCATTCCCCCCCCCCCCCCCCCCCCCCAGGCGCGTCACGTGGCCGCGGCCGCCCTGCTCTGGGCCTCGGGGCGCCAGGAGCTGCCCCCGCGCCTGCGCGTGCCCCTGGGGGGGCTCCTGGTGGCGGCCGCCTACGAGGGCTTCCTGAGCGGGTAAAGGGGGCGGGGCCTGGAGGGGGCGGGGCTTGGAGCGGGCCAATGGGGGGCGAGGGGTGCTGGGAGGAGTCCATTCATGGGGAGCGGGGTGTGGGAAAGGGGTGGGCGGGGCTTAAAGGTGGGCGGGGCCAATGGGAGGGGTGAATGGGGGTGTCCAATGGGGATGAATGGGGGAGTCCAATGGGGATGAATGGGGGGGTCCAGTGGAAATGAATGGGGCTCTAATAAGGATGAATGGGGCTGGGTAGAAGGGGGATGAATGGGGGAGTCCAATGGGGATGAATGGGGGGGTCTAATGGGGGTGAGTGGGGGGGTCTAATGGGGGTGAATGGGGGGGGCTAATAGGGATGAATGGGGCTGAAGTGAATGGGGGGTTCAATGGGGATGAATGGGGCTGGGTCGAATGGGGTTGAATGGGGTTGGGTCGAATGGGGGTGAATGGGGCTGGGTCGAATGGAGGTGAATGGGGCTGGGTCGAATGGGGGTGAATGGGGCTGGGATGAATGGGGGTGAATGGGGCTGGGTTGAATGGGGGTGAATGGGGCTGGGTCTAATGGGGATGAATGGGGCTGGGGTGAATGGGGGGTTCAATGGGGATGAATGGGGCTGGGATGAATGGGGGTGAATGGGGCTGGGTCTAATGGGGGTGAATGGGGCTGGGTCGAATGGGGGTGAATGGGGCTGGGTCTAATGGGGATGAATGGGGCTGGGTTGAATGGGGGTGAATGGAGCTGGGTCTAATGGGGGTGAATGGGGCTGGGTTGAATGGGGGTGAATGGGGCTGGGTTGAATGGGGGTGAATGGAGCTGGGTCTAATGGGGGTGAATGGGGCTGGGTTAAATGGGGATGAATGGGGGTGGGTCTAATGGGGATGAATGGGGCTGGGTTGAATGGGGGTGAATGGGGCTGGGTTGAATGGGGGTGAATGGGGCTGGGTTGAATGGGGGTGAATGGAGCTGGGTCTAATGGGGGTGAATGGGGCTGGGTCTAATGGGGATGAATGGGGCTGGGTTGAATGGGGATGAATGGAGCTGGGTCTAATGGGGATGAATGGGGCTGGGTTGAATCGGGATGAATGGGGCTGGGTCTAATGGGGATGAATGGGGCTGGGTTGAATGGGGGTGAATGGGGCTGGGTTGAATGGGGGTGAATGGAGCTGGGTCTAATGGGGGTGAATGGGGCTGGGTTGAATCGGGATGAATGGGGCTGGGTCTAATGGGGATGAATGGGGCTGGGGTGAATGGGGGGTTCAATGGGGATGAATGGGGCTGGGTTGAATGGGGGTGAATGGGGCTGGGTTGAATGGGGGTGAATGGGGCTGGGTCTAATGGGGGTGAATGGGGCTGGGTTGAATGGGGGTGAATGGAGCTGGGCGGGGCGTGTCTTGCTGACGCCCCGCCCCTTTCTCCGTGTGACGTCACAGGTGGGCGGGGCAGGCGCTGGGGCTGGGGCCCTGGGGGGCGCTGGGGCTGCGGGCGCTGGGGGCGGCGGCGCTGGGGCTGGGGGCGCTGCGGCTGCTGGCGCCCCTCCTGCCCCCCCCCTGAAGTAAAGGCACCGCTGGAGCAGGCGGCAGCGTCCCTGTGGGGTACCTGGGGGGCACCTACAGGGTGCGGGGCACCTATAGCGGGGGGGGGCACCTATAGCGGGGGGTGGCACCTATGGGGGGGGGGGCACCTATAGAGATGGGAGGGCACCTATAGAGATGAGGGGGCACCTATAGCGGGGGGGGGCACCTATAGAGATGGGAGGGCACCTATAGAGATGGGAGGGCACCTATAGCATGGGGGGCACCTATAGCGTGGGGGGGCACCCATGGAGGAGGCTGCAGAGTCCCTATAGGGGTACATGGGTGGGGGCACCTATAGAGATGGGGTGGCACCTATAGAGATGGGGGGGCACCTATAGCGTGGGGGGGCACCTATAACATGGGTGGGCACCTATAGCATGGGGGGCACCTATAGCGTGGGGGGGCACCCATGGAGGAGGCTGCAGAGTCCCTATAGGGGTACATGGGTGGGGGCACCTATAGAGATGGGGGGGCACCTATAGCATGGGGGGCACCTATAGCGTGGGGGGGCACCCATGGAGGAGGCTGCAGAGTCCCTATAGGGGTACATGGGTGGGGGCACCTATAGAGATGGGGTGGCACCTATAGAGATGGGGGGGCACCTATAGCGTGGGGGGGCACCTATAACATGGGTGGGCACCTATAGCATGGGGGGCACCTATAGCGTGGGGGGGCACCTATAGCGTGGGGGGGCACCCATGGAGGAGGCTGCAGAGTCCCTATAGGGGTACATGGGTGGGGGCACCTATAGAGATGGGGTGGCACCTATAGAGATGAGGGAGCACCTATAGAGATGGGAGGGCACCTATAGAGATGAGGGGGCACCTATAGCGTGGGGGGGCACCTATAGCGTGGGGGGGCACCCATGGAGGAGGCTGCAGAGTCCCTATAGGGGTACATGGGTGGGGGCACCTATAGAGATGGGGGGGCACCTATAGAGATGGGAGTGCACCTATAGAGATGAGGGGGCACCTATAGCATGGGGGGCACCTATAGCGTGGGGGGGCACCTATAGCGGGGGGGGGCACCTATAGAGATGAGGGGGCACCTATAGCATGGGGGGCACCTATAGCGTGGGGGGGCACCTATAGAGATGGGGGGGCACCTATAGCGGGGGGGGGCACCTATAGAGATGAGGGGGCACCTATAGCATGTGGGGCACCTATAGCGTGGGGGGGCACCTATAGCGTGGGGGGGCACCTATAGCGTGGGGGGGCACCTATAGCGTGGGGGGGCACCCATGGAGGAGGCTGCAGAGTCCCTATAGGGGTACATGGCAGGGGGACACCTATAGGGTTCGGGAGCACCCATAGAGATGGGGGACCCATAGGGGTTGGGGGGCACCCATAGGTTGTGGGCATCCATTGAGGTGGGGGGGGCACAGGAGTTTATTGGGGTGCAGGAGGGTGATGGGGGCACCCATAGGGGTTGGGGGCACCCATAGGGGTTGGGGGCACCCATAGGTGGGGGGGGGGGGTTCCATAGGGTGCTCCAGGTCAATAGTAGAGCTCTCGGTCCCACCAGCCTGGAGGGGGGAAACAGAGGGGTGAGGACTCTATAGGTACCCATAGCACCCTATAGGCACCCTATAGCACCCTTATAGAACCCTATAGAGTATGGTCTCCCATAACCCCCTATGGGCCCCCTATGGCACCCCACAAGCACATACAGCAGCACCTATAGCACCCTATAGACAAACTGTGGTCTCCCATAACCCCCTATGGGCCCCTTATGGCACCCCACAAGCACATATAGCAGCACCTATAGCATCATATGGGAACATCATAGACACCCTGTGGACACCTATAGCACTCTGTGGTTCTGTATAGCACCCCATGGGCATCCTATAGACACCCTATGGACACCTATGGCACTCTATGGTTCCCTATAGCACCCCATGGGCACCCTGTGGACACCCTATGGACACCTATAGCACCCAATGGGCACCTATAGCACTCTATGGTTCCCTATAGCACCCAATGGGCACTCTATAGACACCCTGTGGGCACCTATAGCACTCTATGGTTCCCTATAGCACCCAATGGGCACCCTATAGACACCCTGTTGACACCTATAGCACTCTATGGTTCCCTATAGCACCCAATGGGCACCCTATAGACACCCTGTTGACACCTATAGCACTCTATGGTTCCCTATAGCACCCAATGGGCACCCTATAGACACCCTGTGGGCACCTATAGCGCTCTATGGTTCCCCAGAGCACCCCACGGGTGCCCCATGCGCACCCTATAGCACTGTACGAGCATCTATAGCACCCTCTGGGCACTCCATAGGTGCTCTATAGCACCCTATGGGCCCTTATGGCACCCTCTAGGCCCCTATGGGCCCCTATAGCAGCCTCTAGGCCCCTATGGGCCCCTATAGCAGCCTCTAGGCCCCTATGGGCCCCTATAGCACTCACTGCCCGGGTGCCGGCGCACTCCCAGCTTCCGGATCTCGTCGTAGACCAGGATGAGGAGGCCGAAGGGCATCGGGACGAGCCACCACTGGAAGCTGGGCAGGGACAGGGGGGTCAGGGGGGGCTATGGGGGGGAAGGGGGGCAATGGGGGTCAATGGGGATCAATAGGGGCCAATAGGGACAGGGGGGTCAAGGGGGGTCAAGGGGGATGTCAGTGGGCATCAATGGGGGTCAATGGGTATCAATGGGTGTCAATGGGGTCAATGAATGTCAATGGATATCAATGGGTATCAATGGGTGCCTATGGGGTCAATGGGTATCAATGGGTGTCAGTGGGGTCAATGAATGTCAATGGATATCAATGGGTATCAATGGGTGCCTATGGGGTCAATGGGTATCAATGGGTGTCAGTGGGTATCAATGGGTACCTATGGGGTCAATGGATGTCAATGGGTGCCTATGGGGTCAATGGGTGTCAGTGGGTATCAATGGGTGCCTATGGGGTCAATGGATGTCAGTGGGTGTCAATGGGTGTTTATGGGGTCAATGGGTATCAATGGGTGTCAGTGGGTATCAGTGGGTGCCTATGGGGTCAATGGATGTCAGTGGGTGTCTATGGGGTCAATGGGTATCAATGGGTGTCAGTGGTTATCAATGGGTGCCTATGGGGTCAATGGATGTCAATGGGTGTCAATGGGTGTCTATGGGGTCAATGGGTATCAATGGGTGTCAGTGGTTATCAATGGGTGCCTATGGGGTCAATGGATGTCAGTGGGTGTCAATGGGTGTCTATGGGGTCAATGGGTGTCAGTGGTTATCAATGGGTGCCTATGGGGTCAATGGATGTCAATGGGTGTCAATGGGTGTCTATGGGGTCAATGGGTATCAATGGGTGTCAGTGGTTATCAGTGGGTGCCTATGGGGTCAATGGATGTCAATGGGTGTCAATGGGTGCCTATGGGGTCAATGGGTGCCTATGGGGTCAATGGATGTCAATGGGTGCCTATGGGGTCAATGGATGTCAATGGGTGTCAATGGGTGCCTATGGGGTCAATGGATGTCAATGGGTGCCTATGGGGTCAATGGATGTTAATGGGTATCAATGGGTGCCTATGGGGTCAATGGGTATCAATGGGTGCCTATGGGGTCAATGGGTGCCTATGGGGTCAATGGGTATCAATGGGTGTCAGTGGTTATCAGTGGGTGCCTATGGGGTCAATGGATGTCAATGGGTATCAGTGGCTGCCTATGGGGTCAATGGGTGCCTATGGGGTCAATGGGTGTCAATGGGTGTCAATGGGTATCAATGGGTGCCGTGGTCACCGGATGGGCATGAAGTTGAAGACGTTGGGCATCCCGGGGCAGTAGCACAGGAAGCAGCCAATGGACACCTGGAACACGATGGCCAGCACCAGGATGCGGTTCCTGCGGGACACGGCACCTATAGAGCCCTATAGACCCATATACCCCCCCTATAGACCCATATACCCCCCCTTTAGACCCCTATAGACCCATATACCCCCCCATAGACCCCTATAGACCCATATACCCCTCTATAGACCCCTATAGACCCATATACCCCCCCTATAGACCCCTATAGACCCATATACCCCCCCTATAGACCCCTATAGACCCATATACCCCCCCTGTAGACCCATATACCCCCCTATAGACCCCTATAGACCCATATACCCCCCCTATAGACCCTTATAGACCCATATACCCCCTATAGACCCTGATAACCCCCTATACCCCCCTATAGACCCTTACAGGGGGCTATATCCCCCTATAGCCCCATAGGGCCTAGGAGAGGCCCTATAGCCCCCCATAACCCCTTCCATAGCCCCTGTAGTCCAGAGGCCCTATAGACCCCATAGCCCCCAAAGCACTATAGGCACCAGAAGAGCCCCTATAGCCCCATAGGCACTGGAAGAGAACCCATAGCTCCCATAGGCACTGGAAGAGGACCCATATCCCCTATAGCCCTATAGGCAGTGGAAGAGGCCCCATAGCCCCTATAGCCCTATAGGCACTGGAAGAGGCCCCATAGCCCCTATAGCCCCCATAGGCACTGGAAGAGGCCCCATAGACCATATAACCCCCATAGGCACTGGAAGAGGCCCCATAGCTCCTATAGCCCTATAGGCACTGGAAGAGGCCCCATATCCCCTATAGCCCTATAGGCACTGAAAGAGGCCCCATAGCCCCTATAGCCCTATAGGCACTGAAAGAGGCCCCATATCCCCTATAGCCCTATAGGCACTGAAAGAGGCCCCATAGCCCCTATAGCACCCATAAGCACTGGAAGAGGCCCCATAGACCCTATAGCCTCCATAGGCACTGCCACAACCCCTATAGCCCCATAGGCCCCAGAAGACCCCCTAGACTCCCCATAGCCCCCAGCAGCACCCCATAGCCCTTATAGCACCCATAACCCCCGGAAGACCCCCTATAGCTGCTATAGACCCCTACAGCTGCTTATCGCCCTGTAGACCCCTCTAGCCCCTTATAGGCTCCTATAACTGCTATAGCCCCCTCTAGCCCCTTATAGCCTCCTATAGCACCTATAGCCCCTTATAGCCTCCTATAGCCCCCTATGGCCCCCTATAGCCCCCGCTCTCCCCGTATAGACCCCTCTAGCCCCCTCTAATCCCTATAGATACCTATAGCACCTATAGCCCCTTATAGCCTCCTATAGACCCCTATAGCCCCCTAGAACCCCATAACCCCCTATAGACCCCGGTATCCCCGTATAGACCCCTCTAGCCCCCTCTAATCCCTATAGACACCTATAGCACTTACAGCCTCCTATAGCCCCCTATGGCCCCCTATAGCCCCCTATAGCCCCTTATAGCCTCCTATAGCCCCCTATAGCCCCCGCTCTCCCCGTATAGACCCCTCTAGCCCCCTCTAATCCCTATAGATACCTATAGCACCTATAGCCCCTTATAGCCTCCTATAGCCCCCTATGGCCCCCTATAGCCCCCTATAGCCCCTTATAGCCCCCTATAGCCCCCTATAGCCCCCGCTCTCCCCGTATAGACCCCTCTAGCCCCCTCTAATCCCTATAGACCCCTGTAGCACCTATAGCCCCTTATAGCCTCCTATAGCACCTATAGCCCCTTATAGCTCCTTATAGCCTCCTATAGCCCCCTATAGCCCCCGCTCTCCCCGTATAGACCCCTCTAGCCCCCTCTAATCCCTATAGATACCTATAGCACCTATAGCCCCTTATAGCCTCCTATAGCCCCCTATGGCCCCCTATAGCCCCCTATAGCCCCTTATAGCCTCCTATAGCCCCCTATAGCCCCCGCTCTCCCCGTATAGACCCCTCTAGCCCCCTCTAATCCCTATAGATACCTATAGCACCTATAGCCCCTTATAGCCTCCTATAGCCCCCTATGGCCCCCTATAGCCCCCTATAGCCCCTTATAGCCTCCTATAGCCCCCTATAGCCCCCGCTCTCCCCGTATAGACCCCTCTAGCCCCCTCTAATCCCTATAGATACCTATAGCACCTATAGCCCCTTATAGCCTCCTATAGCCCCCTATGGCCCCCTATAGCCCCCTATAGCCCCTTATAGCCTCCTATAGCCCCCTATAGCCCCCGCTCTCCCCGTATAGACCCCTCTAGCCCCCTCTAATCCCTATAGACCCCTGTAGCACCTATAGCCCCTTATAGCCTCCTATAGCACCTATAGCCCCTTATAGCCTCCTATAGCCCCCTATAGCCCCCGCTCTCCCCGTATAGACCCCTCTAGCCCCCTCTAATCCCTATAGATACCTATAGCACCTATAGCCCCTTATAGCCTCCTATAGCCCCCTATAGCCCCCTATAGCCCCCTATAGCCCCCGCTCTCCCCGTATAGACCCCTCTAGCCCCCTCTAATCCCTATAGATACCTATAGCACCTATAGCCCCTTATAGCCTCCTATAGACCCCTATAGCCCCCTAGAACCCCATAACCCCCTATAGACCCCGGTATCCCCGTATAGCCCCCTCTAGCCCCCTCTAATCCCTATAGACACCTATAGCACTTATAGCCTCCTATAGCCCCCTATGGCCCCCTATAGCCCCCTATAGCCCCTTATAGCCTCCTATAGCCCCCTATAGCCCCCGCTCTCCCCGTATAGACCCCTCTAGCCCCCTCTAATCCCTATAGACCCCTGTAGCACCTATAGCCCCTTATAGCCTCCTATAGACCCCTATAGCCCCCTAGAACCCCATAACCCCCTATAGACCCCGGTATCCCCGTATAGACCCCTCTAGCCCCCTCTAATCCCTATAGACCCCTGTAGCACCTATAGCCCCTTATAGCCTCCTATAGCACCTATAGCCCCTTATAGCCCCTTATAGCCTCCTATAGCCCCCTATAGCCCCCGCTCTCCCCGTATAGACCCCTCTAGCCCCCTCTAATCCCTATAGACCCCTGTAGCACCTATAGCCCCTTATAGCCTCCTATAGCCCTCTATAGCCCCCTATAGCCCCCTATAGCCTCCTATAGCCCCCTATGGCCCCCTATGGCCCCCGCTGGCCCCGCATAGACCGCTGTGGGCACCGGACGAGGCCCTGCTGGAAGAGGGAGAGGCGCCGGGTCTTGCGGATGAGGACGTCGGCGATCTGGCACATCTCGATGCTGATGAAGAACACGGTGTAGCACGTGTACTGCTGGTAGCGGCGCTGCCCGAAGGTCTGCGGGGGGGAGGCGCCGCTCTAGGGGGTTCTAGAGGGGGGGTCTACGGGGGGGGGTCTGTGGGGTTCTAGGGGGGGGTCTACGGGGGGGGTCTGTGGGGTTCTAGAGGGGGGGTCTACGGGGGGGGTCTGTGGGGTTCTGGGGGGGGTCTACGGGGGGGGTCTGTGGGGTTCTAGAGGGGGGGTCTACGGGGGGGGTCTGTGGGGTTCTAGGGGGGGGGTCTACGGGGGGGGTCTGTGGGGTTCTAGAGGGGGGGTCTACGGGGGGGGTCTGTGGGGTTCTAGGGGGGGGGTCTATGGGGGGGGTCTGTGGGGTTCTAGGGGGGGGGTCTACGGGGGGGGTCTGTGGGGTTCTAGGGGGGGGTCTATGGGGGGGGTCTGTGGGGTTCTAGGGGGGGGGTCTATGGGGGGGTCTGTGGGGTTCTAGGGGGGGGGTCTACGGGGGGGGTCTGTGGGGTTCTAGAGGGGGGGTCTACGGGGGGGGTCTGTGGGGTTCTAGGGGGGGGGTCTATGGGGGGGGTCTGTGGGGTTCTAGGGGGGGGGTCTATGGGGGGGTCTGTGGGGTTCTAGGGGGGGGGTCTACGGGGGGGGTCTGTGGGGTTCTAGGGGGGGGGTCTACGGGGGGGGGTCTGTGGGGTTCTAGAGGGGGGGTCTATGGGGGGGGTCTGTGGGGTTCTAGAGGGGGGGTCTATGGGGGGGTCTGTGGGGTTCTAGGGGGGGGGTCTATGGGGGGGTCTGTGGGGTTCTAGGGGGGGGGTCTACGGGGGGGGTCTGTGGGGTTCTAGAGGGGGGGTCTACGGGGGGGGTCTGTGGGGTTCTAGGGGGGGGGTCTACGGGGGCTCTAGGGGGTTCTAGAGGGGGGGTCTACGGGGGCTCTAGGGGGTTCTAGAGGGGGGGTCTACGGGGGGGGGTCTGTGGGGTTCTAGGGGGGGGGTCTATGGGGGGGGTCTGTGGGGTTCTAGGGGGGGGTCTACGGGGGGGGGTCTGTGGGGTTCTAGAGGGGGGGTCTACGGGGGGGGTCTGTGGGGTTCTAGGGGGGGGTCTACGGGGGGGGTCTGTGGGGTTCTAGGGGGGGGTCTACGGGGGCTCTAGGGGGTTCTAGAGGGGGGGTCTATGGGGGCTCTAGGGGGTTCTAGAGGGGCTCTAGGGGGTTCTATAGGGGGCTCTAGGGGGTTCTAGAGGGGCTCTAGGGGGTTCTATAGGGGGGGTCTATGGGGGGGGTCTGTGGGGTTCTAGAGGGGGGGTCTACGGGGGGGGTCTGTGGGGTTCTAGAGGGGGGGTCTACGGGGGCTCTAGGGGGTTCTAGAGGGGGCTCTAGGGGGTTCTATAGGGGTTCTATGGGGTTCTATAGGGGCTCTAGGGGGTTCTATAGGGGCTCTAGGGGGTTCTATAGGGGGCTCTAGGGGGTTCTAGAGGGGCTCTAGGGGGTTCTATAGGGGGGGTCTATGGGGTTCTAGGGGGTTTCTATAGGGCCTCTAGGAGGTTCTATAGGGGCTCTAGGGGGTTCTATAGGGGGGGTCTATGGGGTTCTAGGGGGGGTCTATAGGGGCTCTAGGGGGTTCTATAGGGGCTCTAGGGGGTTCTATAGGGGGGGTCTATGGGGTTCTATAGGGGCTCTAGGGGGTTCTATAGGGGCTCTAGGGGGTTCTATAGGGGGGGTCTATGGGGTTCTATAGGGAGGTTCTATAGGGGCTCTAGGGGGTTCTAGAGGGGCTCTAGGGGGTTCTATAGGGGGGGTCTATGGGGTTCTATAGGGAGGTTCTATAGGGGCTCTAGGGGGTTCTAGAGGGGCTCTAGGGGGTTCTAGAGGGGGGGTCTATGGGGTTCTATAGGGGCTCTAGGGGGTTCTATAGGGGGGGTCTATGGGGTTCTATAGGGGCTCTAGGGGGTTCTATAGGGGCTCTAGGGGGTTCTATAGGGGGGGTCTATGGGGTTCTATAGGGAGGTTCTATAGGGGCTCTAGGGGGTTCTAGAGGGGCTCTAGGGGGTTCTATAGGGGGGGTCTATGGGGTTCTATAGGGGGCGTCTATGGGGTTCTAGGAGGGGTCTATGGGGTTCTAGGGGGCAGTTCTCTAGGGGGTTCTATAGAGGGGTTCTGGGGGGGGTTCTATAGGGCTGTATAGGGGTGTTCTATAGAGGGTGTTCTATAGGGGGGGTTCTATAGGGCTGCTCCATACGGGCTCTCCATAGGGGCTCTCCATAGGGGTTTCCATAGAGGTTCTCCATAGGGGCGCTCCATAGGGGCTCTCCATAGGGGTGCTCCATAGGGGCTCTCCATAGGGGCTCTCCATAGGGGTTCTCCATAGGGGCTCTCCATAGGGCTCTCCATAGGGGTTCTCCATAGGGGCTCTCTATAGGGGCTCTCCATAGGGGTTCTCCATAGGGGCTCTCCATAGGGGCTCTCCATAGGGGCTCTCCATAGGGGCTCTCTATAGGGGCTCTCCATAGGGGCTCTCCATAGGGGCTCTCCATAGGGGCTCTCTATAGGGGCTCTCCATAGGGGCTCTCCATAGGGGCTCTCCATAGGGGTTCTCCATAGGGCTCTCCATAGGGGTTCTCCATAGGGGCTCTCCATAGGGGCTCTCCATAGGGGCTCTCCATAGGGGCTCTCCATAGGGCTCTCCATAGGGGTTCTCCATAGGGGCTCTCCATAGGGGCTCTCCATAGGGGCTCTCCATAGGGGTTCTCCATAGGGCTCTCCATAGGGGCTCTCCATAGGGGTTCTCCATAGGGCTCTCCATAGGGGCTCTCCATAGGGGCTCTCCATAGGGGCTCTCCATAGGGGCTCTCCATAGGGGTTCTCCATAGGGGCTCTCCATAGGGCTCTCCATAGGGGCTCTCCATAGGGGCTCTCCATAGGGCTCTCCATAGGGGCTCTCCATAGGGCTCTCCATAGGGCTCTCCATAGGGGCTCTCCATAGGGGCTCTCCATAGGGCTCTCCATAGGGGCTCTCCATAGGGTCTCTCTATAGGGCTCTCCATAGGGGCTCTCCATAGGGCTCTCCATAGGGGCTCTCCATAGGGGCTCTCCATAGGGGCTCTCTATAGGGCTCTCCATAGGGGCTCTCCATAGGGCTCTCCATAGGGGCTCTCCATAGGGGCTCTCCATAGGGGCTCTCCATAGGGGCTCTCCATAGGGGCTCTCCATAGGGCTCTCCATAGGGCTCTCCATAGGGGCTCTCCATAGGGGCTCTCCATAGGGGCTCTCCATAGGGCTCTCCATAGGGCTCTCCATAGGGGTGCTCTATGGGCTGGTCCCCGCACCCATTGCTGGCCGTAGCTGTCCTGCAGGTCCTGGCTGTGGGCGTCCTCCCAGCGCGGGCGCAGGCCCAGGCAGAGCAGCGGCCACCACCCCTCCTGCGCCATGGCCACGAAGTAGTCGGTGAAGCCGGCGAAGGATTGGATGGCGCCTGCGGGGGGCGGGGCCCAGGGGTCACTGGGGCCAAGGACCAAGGACCCATAGACCCAATGACCCATAGACCCAAGGACCCATAGACCCAAGGACCCATAGACCCAAGGACCCATAGACCCAAGGACCCATAGACCCAAGGACCCATAGACCCAATGACCCATAGACCCAAGGACCCATAGACCCAAGCACCCATAGACCCAAGGACCCATAGACCCAAGGACCCATAGACCCAAGCACCCATAGACCCAAGGACCCATAGACCCAAGCACCCATAGACCCAAGCACCCATAGACCCAAGCACCCATAGACCCAAGCACCCATAGACCCAAGGACCCATAGACCCAAGCACCCATAGACCCAAGCACCCATAGACCCAATGACCCATAGACCCAAGCACCCATAGACCCAATGACCAAGCACCCATAGACCCAAGGGCCCATAGACCCAATGACCCATAGACGCAAGGACCCATAGACCCAAGGACCCATAGACCCAAGCACCCATAGACCCAAGGACCCATAGACCCAAGCACCCATAGACCCAAGGACCCATAGACCCAAGCACCCATAGACCCAAGGACCCATAGACCCAAGCACCCATAGACCCAAGCACCCATAGACCCAAGCACCCATAGACCCAATGACCCATAGACCCAAGCACCCATAGACCCAATGACCAAGCACCCATAGACCCAAGGGCCCATAGACCCAATGACCAAGCACCCATAGACCCAAGCACCCATAGACCCAATGACCCATAGACCCAAGGACCCATAGACCCAAGGACCCATAGACCCAAGGACCCATAGACCGAAGCACCCATAGACCCAATAACCAAGCACCCATAGACCCAAGCACCCATAGACCCAAGCACCCATAGACCCAATGACCCATAGACCCAAGGACCCATAGACCGAAGCACCCATAGACCCAATAACCAAGCACCCATAGACCCAAGCACCCATAGACCCAATGACCAAGCACCCATAGACCCAATGACCCATAGACCCAAAGCCCGACCCATTGCTGGCCCCCCAGCCCCACGGCTGCCCCCCAGCCCCACCTATCTGGAAGTAGGAGTAGGCGGCCAGGGGCTCGTTGACCAGGCGGTCTCGCCGTGGGTCGCGCGGGCGCAGGTGCATGATGTCGCTCTCGGCCCGCTCGTACGCCAAGGACACCGACGGGAACTGGGGGGCAGGAGTGGGGCTCAGCGACCCATAGCGGGGGCCTGGGAGCCACACGTCCAGAGGGCCCAAAGGCTCCTATGGGGACCTCAATGGATGGAGCCATAGGGGAGCCCAATGGATCCTATGGGGGGACCTCAATGGCCCCTATGGGGGACCCCGATGTCCCTATGGAGAACCTCAATGGCTGGACCTTGGTCAATGGGGAGCGGATGGGGGTGACCCCCACCTCCCTAGGGGACCCCAATGTCCCTATGGAGAACCTCAATGGCTGGACCTTGGTCAATGGGGAGCGGATGGGGGTGACCCCACCTCCCTAGGGGACCCCGATGTCCCTATGGAGAGCCTCAATGGCTGGACCTTGGTCAATGGGGAGCGGATGGGGGTGACCCCACCTCCCTAGGGGACCCCAATGTCCCTATGGAGAACCTCAATGGCTGGACCTTGGTCAATGGGGAGCGGATGGGGGTGACCCCCACATCCCTAGGGGACCCCAATGTCCCTATGGAGAACCTCAATGGCTGGGCCTTGGTCAATGGGGAGCGGATGGGGGTGACCCCACCTCCCTAGGGGACCCCAATGTCCCTATGGAGAACCTCAATGGCTGGACCTTGGTCAATGGGGAGCGGATGGGGGTGACCCCACCTCCCTAGGGGACCCCAATGTCCCTATGGAGAACCTCAATGGCTGGACCTTGGTCAATGGGGAGCGGATGGGGGTGACCCCACCTCCCTAGGGGACCCCAATGTCCCTATGGAGGACCTCAATGGCTGGACCTTGGTCAATGGGGAGCGGATGGGGGTGACCCCACCTCCCTAGGGGACCCCAATGTCCCTATGGAGAACCTCAATGGCTGGGCCTTGGTCAATGGGGAGCGGATGGGGGTGACCCCACCTCCCTAGGGGACCCCAATGTCCCTATGGAGAACCTCAATGGCTGGGCCTTGGTCAATGGGGAGCGGATGGGGGTGACCCCACCTCCCTAGGGGACCCCAATGTCCCTATGGAGAACCTCAATGGCTGGACCTTGGTCAATGGGGAGCGGATGGGGGTGACCCCACCTCCCTAGGGGACCCCAATGTCCCTATGGAGAACCTCAATGGCTGGACCTTGGTCAATGGGGAGCGGATGGGGGTGACCCCCACCTCCCTAGGGGACCCCGATGTCCCTATGGAGAACCTCAATGGCTGGACCTTGGTCAATGGGGAGCGGATGGGGGTGACCCCACCTCCCTAGGGGACCCCAATGTCCCTATGGAGAACCTCAATGGCTGGACCTTGGTCAATGGGGAGCGGATGGGGGTGACCCCACCTCCCTAGGGGACCCCAATGTCCCTATGGAGAGCCTCAATGGCTGGACCTTGGTCAATGGGGAGCGGATGGGGGTGACCCCACCTCCCTAGGGGACCCCAATGTCCCTATGGAGAACCTCAATGGCTGGACCTTGGTCAATGGGGAGCGGATGGGGGTGACCCCCACATCCCTAGGGGACCCCAATGTCCCTATGGAGAACCTCAATGGCTGGACCTTGGTCAATGGGGAGCGGATGGGGGTGACCCCCACATCCCTAGGGGACCCCAATGTCCCTATGGAGAGCCTCAATGGCTGGACCTTGGTCAATGGGGAGCGGATGGGGGTGACCCCACCTCCCTAGGGGACCCCAATGTCCCTATGGAGAACCTCAATGGCTGGACCTTGGTCAATGGGGAGCGGATGGGGGTGACCCCACCTCCCTAGGGGACCCCAATGTCCCTATGGAGAACCTCAATGGCTGGACCTTGGTCAATGGGGAGCGGATGGGGGTGACCCCCACATCCCTAGGGGACCCCAATGTCCCTATGGAGAACCTCAATGGCTGGACCTTGGTCAATGGGGAGCGGATGGGGGTGACCCCCACATCCCTAGGGGACCCCAATGTCCCTATGGAGAGCCTCAATGGCTGGACCTTGGTCAATGGGGAGCGGATGGGGGTGACCCCACCTCCCTAGGGGACCCCAATGTCCCTATGGAGAACCTCAATGGCTGGACCTTGGTCAATGGGGAGCGGATGGGGGTGACCCCACCTCCCTAGGGGACCCCAATGTCCCTATGGAGAACCTCAATGGCTGGGCCTTGGTCAATGGGGAGCGGATGGGGGTGACCCCACCTCCCTAGGGGCGCCAGTGGCGGGGCCGGACTCACGATGTCGGTGCAGAGCTCGATGAAGAGGATGGTGATGCAGCCCAGCGGGAGCGGGACGCTGGCCGTGATGTAGATGAGGTAGGGGGTGAGCTCGGGGATGTTCTTGGTCAGGGTGTAGGCAATGGACTTCTTGAGGTTGTCGAAGATCAGGCGGCCTGCGGGGGGGGATGGGGTCACTGCATGGCCGGGGGGGGGCAAGAGCCAATGGGCAAGGACCCAGTGGGCAAGGACCCAATGAGCAAGGACCCAAGGACCCAATGGGCAAGGACTCAATGGGCAAGGACCCAAGGACCCAATGGCCAAGGACCCAAGGACCCAATGGCCAAGGACCCAATGGGCAAGGACCCCATGGCCAAGAACCCAATGGCCAAGGACCCAAGGACCCAATGGCCAAGAACCCAATGGCCAAGGATCCAAGGACCCAATGGGCAAGGACCCAATGGGCAAGGACCCAAGGACCCAATGGCCAAGAACCCAATGGGCAAGGACCCAATGGCCAAGGATCCAATGGGCAAGAACCCAAGGACCCAATGGCCAAGGACCCAATGGGCAAGAACCCAATGGCCAAGGATCCAATGGGCAAGAACCCAAGGACCCAATGGCCAAGGACCCAATGGGCAAGGACCCAATGGGCAAGGACCCAATGGCCAAGGACCCAATGGCCAAGATCCCAATGGCCAAGAACCCAAGGACCCAATGGCCAAGGACCCAATGGGCAAGGACCCAATGGCCAAGGACCCAATGGCCAAGATCCCAATGGCCAAGGACCCAAGGACCATGGTATTGGGTCCCCAAACCGCCATAGACCCCAACATTGAGTCCCCAATCCCCCATAGACCCCACCGTTGGGTGCCCATAGACCGCAATGGGAGGATGGCCAGGCCCCCCCGCGCCCACCCTGCTCCACGCCGGTGACGATGGAGGCGAAGTTGTCGTCGAGCAGGATCATGTCGGCCGCGTTCTTGGCGGCGTCGGAGCCGGCGATGCCCATGGCCACGCCGATGTCGGCCTTCTTCAGCGCCGGCGAGTCATTGACACCGTCACCGGTCACCGCCACGATGGCGCCCTGGGGATGTGGGGACATGGAAACCCCATAGCCCATACCCCATATCCCATATCCCATATCCCATACCCCATAGCCCATACCCCATATCCCATACCCCATATCCCATACCCCATATCCCATACCCCATATCCCATACCCCATATCCCATATCCCATACCCCATACCCCATATCCCATATCCCATATCCCATACCCCATATCCCATACCCCATATCCCATATCCCATACCCCATAGCCCATACCCCATACCCCATACCCCATATCCCATACCCCATATCCCATACCCCATATCCCATACCCCATATCCCATATCCCATACCCCATATCCCATACCCCATATCCCATATCCCATACCCCATACCCCATATCCCATATCCCATACCCCATATCCCATACCCCATATCCCATACCCCATATCCCATATCCCATACCCCATAGCCCATACCCCATACCCCATACCCCATATCCCATACCCCATATCCCATACCCCATACCCCATATCCCATACCCCATATCCCATATCCCATACCCCATATCCCATACCCCATATCCCATATCCCATATCCCATACCCCATACCCCATACCCCATATCCCATACCCCATACCCCATATCCCATACCCCATATCCCATATCCCATACCCCATACCCCATACCCCATACCCCATATCCCATATCCCATACCCCATATCCCATACCCCATACCCCATATCCCATACCCCATATCCCATACCCCATATCCCATACCCCATACCCCATACCCCATATCCCATATCCCATACCCCATACCCCATATCCCATACCCCATACCCCATACCCCATACCCCATATCCCATACCCCATACCCCATACCCCATATCCCATACCCCATATCCCATATCCCATATCCCATACCCCATACCCCATACCCCATACCCCATACCCCATACCCCATACCCCATATCCCATATCCCACACCCCACACCCCATCCCCATCCCCATCCCGTGCCCCACCAGTCGCTGGCAGCTCTCCACTATCACCAGCTTCTGCTGTGGGGACGTGCGGGCAAAAACCATCTCGGGGTGGGCCCGGAGGAGCCCCTCGAGGGCTTCGGGGGTCATGGCCGCCAGCTCGGCCCCCGTCACCACCCGCGCCCGGGCCTGCCTGGGGGGGCGAGGGCGACTTGTGGGTCCTGGGAGCCCCCTGGGCTGTGGGGCTGGGGGAGCTCAAGGGGGGGAGCAATGGGTACCATTGGGGGTCAATGGGTGCGATTGGGGGTCAATGGGTACCGTGGGGGTCAATGGGTGCCATTGGGGATCAATGGGTACCGTGGGGGTCAATGGGTACCTTGGGGGTCAATGGGTACCGTGGGGGATCAATGGGTGCCATTGGGGATCAATGGGTACCATGGGGGATCAATGGGTACCGTGGGGGTCAATGGGTACCTTGGGGGTCAATGGGTGCCATTGGGGGTCAATGGGTACCGTGGGGGGTCAATGGGTACCGGGGGGGTCAATGGGTACCATTGGGGGTCAATGGGTGCCATTGAGGGTCAATGGGTACCATTGGGGGGTCAATGGGTACCGTGGGGGTCAATGGGTGCCATTGGGGAGTCAATGGGAACCGTGGGGGATCAATGGGTGCCATTGGGGGTCAATGGGTGCCATTGGGGTCAATGGGTACCATTGGGGGGTCAATGGGTGCCATTGGGGGATCAATGGGTGCCATTGGGGATCAATGGGTACCATTGGGGGGTCAATGGGTACCAGTGGGGGGTCAATGGGTGCCATTGGGGGTCAATGGGTACTGTGGGGGGTCAATGGGTACCATTGGGGGTCAATGGGTGCCATTGAGGGTCAATGGGTACCATTGGGGGGTCAATGGGTACCGTGGGGGTCAATGGGTACCAGTGGGGGTCAATGCGTACCATGGGGGATCAATGGGTACCGTGGGGGTCAATGGGTGCCATTGGGGGTCAATGGGTACCGTGGGGGTCAATGGGTGCCATTGGGGGTCAATGGGTACCAGTGGGGGTCAATGGGTACCATGGGGGATCAATGGGTACCGTGGGGGTCAATGGGTGCCATTGGGGGTCAATGGGTACCGTGGGGGTCAATGGGTGCCATTGGGGGTCAATGGGTACCGTGGGGGGTCAATGGCTACCGTGGGGGGTCAATGGGTACCATTGGGGGTCAATGGGTGCCATTGAGGGTCAATGGGTGCCATTGGGGGGTCAATGGGTACCGTGGGGGTCAATGGGTACCATTGGGGGTCAATGGGTGCCATTGAGGGTCAATGGGTACCATTGGGGGGTCAATGGGTACCGTGGGGGTCAATGGGTGCCAGTGGGGAGTCAATGGGTACCAGTGGGGGATCAATGGGTGCCATTGGGGGTCAATGGGTACCATTGGGGGGTCAATGGGTACCGTGGGGGTCAATGGGTGCCATTGGGGGTCAATGGGTACCGTGGGGGATCAGTGGGTGCCATGGGGGTCAGTGGGTACCATTGGGGATCAATGGCCACTATGGGCCACCAATGGCTACCATAGACCATCAATTGCCACCATGGTCTCGACCCCTGTCCATGGTGCTGAAGCACCCCAAGACATGGTGGTGGCCACCAGGGGCCATCAATGTCAACCATGATCCATCAAGGACCACCATAGACCACCAGTGGCCACCATGGTCCCTCAATGGCCACCATAGGCCAATGGCCACCATGGTCCACCAATGGCCACCATAGACCAATGGCTACCATAGGCCACCAATGGCCACCATAGACCACCGATGGCCACCATAGACCACCAATGGCCACCATAGGCCACCGATGGCTACCATAGACCAATGGCTACCATAGGCCACCAATGGCCACCATGGTCCCTCAATGGCCACCATAGACCAATGGCCACCATAGACCACCAATGGCCACCATAGACCAATGGCCACCATAGACCACCAATGGCCACCATAGACCACCAATGGCCACCATAGACCACCGATGGCCACCATAGACTAATGGCCACCATAGGCCACCAATGGCCACCATAGACCACCGATGGCCACCATAGACCAATGGCTACCATAGGCCACCAATGGCCACCATAGACCACCAATGGCCACCATAGACCACCAATGGCCACCATAGACCACCGATGGCCACCATAGACCACCGATGGCTACCATAGGCCACCAATGGCCACCATAGACCACCGATGGCCACCATAGACCACCAATGGCCACCATAGACCACCGATGGCCACCATAGACCAATGGCCACCATAGACCACCAATGGCCACCATAGGCCACCAGTGGCCACCATAGGCCACCGATGGCCACCATAGACCAATGGCTACCATAGGCCACCAATGGCCACCATAGACCACCAATGGCCACCATAGACCACCAATGGCCACCATAGACCAATGGCCACCATAGACCACCAATGGCCACCATAGACCACCGATGGCCACCATAGACCAATGGCCACCATAGACCACCAATGGCCACCATAGACCACCAATGGCCACCATAGACCACCGATGGCCACCATAGACCACCAATGGCCACCATAGGCCACCGATGGCCACCATAGACCAATGGCTACCATAGGCCACCAATGGCCACCATAGACCACCGATGGCCACCATAGACCACCGATGGCTACCATAGGCCACCAATGGCCACCATAGACCACCGATGGCCACCATAGACCACCAATGGCCACCATAGACCACCGATGGCCACCATAGACCAATGGCCACCATAGACCACCAATGGCCACCATAGACCACCAGTGGCCACCATAGGCCACCGATGGCCACCATAGACCAATGGCTACCATAGGCCACCAATGGCCACCATAGGCCACCAATGGCCACCATAGACCACCAATGGCCACCATAGACCAATGGCCACCATAGACCACCAATGGCCACCATAGACCACCGATGGCCACCATAGACCACCAATGGCCACCATAGGCCACCGATGGCCACCATAGACCAATGGCTACCATAGGCCACCAATGGCCACCATAGACCACCAATGGCCACCATAGACCACCAGTGGCCACCATAGGCCACCGATGGCCACCATGGTCCCACCTGGGGTCCACGTGCTCCAAGGGCACCCTCAGCCTGGCCGCCACCTCCTCGGGGGTCTCGCTGCCCTCGGAGATGATGCCCACAGCGGCCGCGATGGCCTTGGCCGTGATGGGGTGGTCCCCGGTCACCATGATCACCTATGGGGGGGAGCAGGGTCAGGGACCCCATACCCCATAATACCCCATACCCCATATCCCATAATAACCCATACCCTATATCCCATACCCCATATCCCATACCCCATACTCCATAATACCCCATACCCCATATCCCATATCCCATACACAATATCCCATATCCCATATCCCATATCCCATACTCCATAATACCCCATACCTCATACCCCATATCCCATATCCCATACCCCATACCCCATATCCCATATCCCATACCCCATACTCCATAATACCCCATACCCCATATCCCATATCCCATACCCCATACCCCATACCCCATACCCCATATCCCATACCCCATACCCCATACCCCATATCCCATATCCCATATCCCATACCCCATACCCCATACCCCATATCCCATATCCCATACCCCATACCCCATACCCCATATCCCATATCCCATATCCCATACCCCATACCCCATACCCCATATCCCATATCCCATATCCCATATCCCATATCCCATATCCCATACTCCATAATACCCCATACCCCATATCCCATATCCCATACCCCATATCCCATACCCCATACCCCATACCCCATATCCCATATCCCATACCCCATACTCCATAATACCCCATACCCCATATCCCATATCCCATACTCCATATCCCATATCCCATACCCCATATCCCATACCCCATATCCCATATCCCATATCCCATACTCCATAATACCCCATACCCCATATCCCATAATAACCCATACCCTATATCCCATACCCCATATCCCATACCCCATACTCCATAATACCCCATACCCCATATCCCATATCCCATACCCCATATCCCATACCCCATACCCCATACCCCATATCCCATATCCCATACCCCATACTCCATAATACCCCATACCCCATATCCCATATCCCATACTCCATATCCCATATCCCATACCCCATATCCCATACCCCATACCCCATATCCCATATCCCATATCCCATATCCCATACTCCATAATACCCCATACCCCATATCCCATAATAACCCATACCCTATATCCCATACCCCATATCCCATACCCCATACTCCATAATACCCCATACCCCATATCCCATATCCCATACACAATATCCCATATCCCATATCCCATACTCCATAATACCCCATACCCCATACCCCATATCCCATATCCCATATCCCATACCCCATACCCCATATCCCATATCCCATACCCCATACTCCATAATACCCCATACCCCATATCCCATATCCCATACCCCATACCCCATACCCCATACCCCCTACTCCATAATACCCCATACCCCATATCCCATATCCCATACCCCATACCCCATACCCCATATCCCATATCCCATACCCCATACCCCATACCCCATATCCCATATCCCATATCCCATACCCCATACCCCATACCCCATATCCCATATCCCATACCCCATACCCCATACCCCATACCCCATATCCCATATCCCATATCCCATACCCCATACCCCATACCCCATATCCCATATCCCATATCCCATACCCCATACCCCATACCCCATACCCCATATCCCATATCCCATATCCCATATCCCATACTCCATAATACCCCATACCCCATATCCCATATCCCATACCCCATATCCCATACCCCATACCCCATACCCCATATCCCATATCCCATACCCCATACTCCATAATACCCCATACCCCATATCCCATATCCCATACTCCATATCCCATATCCCATACCCCATATCCCATACCCCATACCCCATATCCCATATCCCATATCCCATACTCCATAATACCCCATACCCCATATCCCATATCCCATACCCCATACCCCATACCCCATATCCCATACCCCATACCCCATACCCCATATCCCATATCCCATACCCCATACTCCATAATACCCCGTACCCCATATCCCATATCCCATACTCCATATCCCATACCCCATATCCCATACCCCATATCCCATACCCCATATCCCATATCCCATACCCCATATCCCATACCCCATATCCCATACCCCATACCCCATATCCCATATCCCATATCCCATATCCCATACCCCATACCCCATATCCCATACCCCATATCCCATACCCCATACCCCATATCCCATACCCCATATCCCATACCCCATACCCCATATCCCATATCCCATATCCCATATCCCATACTCCATAATACCCCATACCCCATATCCCATATCCCATACCCCATACCCCATACCCCATACCCCATATCCCATACCCCATACCCCATAATACCCCGTACCCCATACATCCCATACATACTGTATTAACCCATATATCCCATATTATCCCGTATTACCCCACATTACCCCATATTATCCCATACTATCCCATATATCCCATTCTATTCCATTCTATCCCGTCCTATCCCCTCGTACCACACTCTCTCCCGTTGTTATTCCGTTGTTATCCCATTGTTATCCCACTCTATCCCATTGTTATGCCATTGTTATACTGTTGTTATCCCGCTCTATCCAACTGTTATCCCACCGTTATCCCATCGTTATCCCATTGTTCTCCCCCCGTTATCTCATTGTTCTCCCCCGTTATCCCATTGTTATCCCCCCGTTATCCCTCCGTTATCCCATCGTTCTCCCATCGTTCTCCCATCGTTCTCCCATTGTTCTCCCATCGTTCTCCCATCGTTCTCCCATCGTTCTCCCATTGTTCTCCCACCGTTCTCCCATCGTTCTCCCATCGTTCCCCCATCGTTCTCCCATCGTTCTCCCATTATTCTCCCATCGTTCTCCCATCGTTCTCCCATCGTTCTCCCATTGTTCTCCCATTGTTCTCCCATCGTTCTCCCATCGTTCTCCCATCGTTCTCCCATCGTTCTCCCATCGTTCCCCCATCGTTCTCCCATCGTTCTCCCATCGTTCTCCCATCGTTCCCCCATCGTTCCCCCATCGTTCTCCCATCGTTCTCCCATCGTTCTCCCATCGTTCTCCCATCGTTCTCCCATCGTTCTCCCCCCGTTCTCCCATCGTTCTCCCATCGTTCTCCCATCGTTCTCCCATCGTTCTCCCATCGTTCTCCCCCCGTTCTCCCCCCGTTCTCCCATCGTTCTCCCATTGTTCTCCCATCGTTCTCCCATCGTTCTCCCATCGTTCTCCCATTGTTCTCCCATCGTTCTCCCATTGTTCTCCCATCGTTCTCCCATCGTTCTCCCATCGTTCTCCCATCGTTCCCCCATCGTTCTCCCATCGTTCTCCCATTGTTCTCCCATTGTTCTCCCATTGTTCTCCCATCGTTCTCCCATCGTTCTCCCATTGTTCTCCCACCGTTCTCCCATTATTCTCCCATCGTTCTCCCATCGTTCCCCCATCGTTCTCCCATCGTTCTCCCATTGTTCTCCCATCGTTCTCCCACCGTTCTCCCATCGTTCTCCCATTGTTCTCCCATTGTTCTCCCCCCGTTCTCCCATTGTTCTCCCATTGTTCTCCCCCCGTTCCCCAATCGTTCTCCCATCGTTCTCCCATCGTTCTCCCATCGTTCTCCCATTGTTCTCCCATTGTTCTCCCCCCGTTCTCCCATCGTTCTCCCATCGTTCTCCCCCCGTTCTCCCCCCGTTCTCCCATCGTTCTCCCATTGTTCTCCCATCGTTCTCCCATCGTTCTCCCATCGTTCTCCCATCGTTCTCCCATCGTTCTCCCATCGTTCTCCCATCGTTCTCCCATCGTTCTCCCATCGTTCTCCCATCGTTCTCCCATTGTTCTCCCCCCGTTCTCCCATCGTTCTCCCATTGTTCTCCCACCGTTCTCCCCCCGTTCTCCCATCGTTCTCCCATTGTTCTCCCATCGTTCTCCCATTGTTCTCCCATCGTTCTCCCATCGTTCTCCCATCGTTCTCCCATCGTTCTCCCATTGTTCTCCCACCGTTCTCCCATCGTTCTCCCATCGTTCTCCCATCGTTCTCCCATCGTTCTCCCATTGTTCTCCCCCTGTTCTCCCATCGTTCTCCCATTGTTCCCCCATCGTTCCCCCAACGTTCTCCCATTGTTCTCCCATCGTTCTCCCATTGTTCTCCCATCGTTCTCCCATTGTTCTCCCATCGTTCTCCCATTGTTCTCCCATCGTTCTCCCATCGTTCTCCCATTGTTCTCCCATCGTTCTCCCATCGTTCTCCCATCGTTCTCCCATCGTTCTCCCCCCGTTCTCCCATTGTTCTCCCATCGTTCTCCCATCGTTCTCCCATCGTTCTCCCATCGTTCTCCCATTGTTCTCCCATTGTTCTCCCCCCGTTCTCCCATCGTTCTCCCATCGTTCTCCCCCCGTTCTCTCCCCGTTCTCCCATTGTTCTCCCCGTACCCGGATCCCGGCCGTCCGGCACTTGAGCACCGCCTGGGGCACGGTGGCGCGGGGGGGGTCGATCATGGCCACGAGGCCCCCGAAGCAGAGCCCCGAGGCCAGCGCCGGGAGCTCCTCCGGGTCCAGCCCCGCGGCCACCGAGCCGGGGGGGAGCCAGCGGGCACAGAACCCTGCGGGGAGAGGGGGGCACGGGGGAACGGGGGGTATGGGGGGGATATAGGGGGTAATATGGGATGTATGGGGTATGGGGTATGGGATATGGGGTATGGGGTATGGGATATGGGATATGGGGTATGGGGTATGGGATATGGGGTATGGGGTATGGGATATGGGGTATGGGGTATGGGGTATGGGGTATGGGGTATGGGGTATGGGGTATGGGATATGGGATATGGGGTATGGGATATGGGGTATGGGATATGGGATATGGGGTATGGGGTATGGGGTATGGGATATGGGGTATGGGATATGGGATATGGGGTATGAGGTATGGGATATGGGGTATGGGGTATGGGGTATGGGGTATGGGGTATCGGGTATGGGGTATCGGGTATGGGACATGTCCCCATCACCCCTTGGTCCCCCCCATCCCCATCACCCCCCCATTGTCCCCCCCGTCCGCACTCACCCAGGACCCTCTCCCCTCGCCCCCCCAGCTCCGCGTAGGCCCCCTCGAAGGCCTCCCTCCACTGCTGGTCCAGGGGCAGCTCCTGGCCCTTGAGCAGGACGTGGCTGCAGCGCTCCAGGACCCGCTCCGGGGCCCCCTTCAGCACCAGCAGCTGCCGCTCCCCGGCCTCGTGCACCGACACCTGTGGGCAACAGGGGCTGTGGGTCCCTATGGGGTCTATGGGTCCCTATGGGGTCTATGGGTCCCTATGGGGTCTATGGGTGTCAATGGGGTCTATGGGTCCCTATGGGGTCTATGGGTCCCTATGGGGTCTATGGGTGTCAATGGGGGCTATGGGTGTCAATGAGGTCTATGGGTCACTGTGGGGACTATGGGTCACTATGGGGTCTATGGGTGTCAATGGGGTCTATGGGTGTCAATGGGGTCTATGGGTCACTGTGGGGACTATGGGTCACTATGGGGACTATGGGTCACTATGGGGTCTATGGGTCACTATGGGGACTATGGGTCACTATGGGGACTATGGGTCACTATGGGGACTATGTGTGTCAATGGGGTCTATGGGTCACTATGGGGTCTATGGGTGTCAATGGGGTCTATGGGTGTCAATGGGGTCTATGGGTCCCTATGGGGTCTATGGGTCCCTATGGGGTCTATGGGTGTCAATGGGGTCTATGGGTCCCTATGGGGTCTATGGGTCCCTATGGGGTCTATGGGTGTCAATGGGGTCTATGGGTCCCTATGGGGTCTATGGGTCCCTATGGGGTCTATGGGTGTCAATGGGGGCTATGGGTGTCAATGAGGTCTATGGGTCACTGTGGGGACTATGGGTCACTATGGGGTCTATGGGTGTCAATGGGGTCTATGGGTGTCAATGGGGTCTATGGGTCACTGTTGGGTCTATGGGTCACTATGGGGTCTATGGGTCACTATGGGGACTATGGGTCACTATGGGGTCTATGGGTCACTGTGGGGACTATGGGTCACTATGGGGACTATGGGTCCCTATGGGGTCTATGGGTCACTGTGGGGACTATGGGTCACTATGGGGACTATGGGTCACTATGGGGTCTATGGGTCACTATGGGGTCTATGGGTGTCAATGGGGTCTATGGGTGTCAATGGGGTCTATGGGTCACTGTTGGGTCTATGGGTCACTATGGGGTCTATGGGTCACTATGGGGACTATGGGTCACTATGGGGTCTATGGGTCACTGTGGGGACTATGGGTCACTATGGGGACTATGGGTCCCTATGGGGTCTATGGGTCACTGTGGGGACTATGGGTCACTATGGGGACTATGGGTCACTATGGGGTCTATGGGTCACTATGGGGTCTATGGGTCACTGTGGGGTCTATGGGTCACTATGGGGGCTATGGGTGTCAATGGGGTCTATGGGTGCCTATGGGGACTATGGGTCACTATGGGGTCTATGGGTCACTATGGGGACTATGGGTCACTATGGGTGTCAATGGGGTCTATGGGTCACTATGGGGACTATGGGTCACTATGGGGTCTATGGGTCACTATGGGGTCTATGGGTCCCTATGGGGTCTATGGGTCACTATGGGGGCTATGGGTCACTATGGGGGCTATGGGTCACTATGGGGTCTATGAGTCACTGTGGGGACTATGGCTCACTATGGGGACTATGGGTCACTATGGGGTCTATGGGTCACTATGGGGTCTATGGGTCCCTATGGGGTCTATGGGTCACTATGGGGTCTATGGGTCACTATGGGGACTATGGTCACTATGGGGACTATGGGTCACTATGGGGACTATGGGTCACTATGGGGACTATGGATCACTATGGGGTCTATGGTCACAATGGGGACTATGGGCACCAATGGGGTCTATTGGTGCTAATGGGGTCTATGGGTGACAATGGGGTCTATTGGTGCTAATGGGGTCTATGGGTGCTAATGGGGTCTACGAGCGCCAATGGGGTCTATGGGCGCCAATGGGGTCTATGGGTCACAATGGGGTCTATGGGTCCCTATGGGGTCTCTATGGGCACCAATGGGATCTATGGTCACAATGAGGTCTATGGGCGCTAATGGGGTCTATGGGTCCCTATGGGGTCTATGGGCACCAATGAGGTCTATGGGTCCCTATGGGGTCTATGGGTCCCTATGGGGTCTATGGGTCCCTATGGGGTCTATGGGCGCCAATGGGATCTATGGTCACAATGGGGTCTATGGGTCCGTTTGGAGTCTATGGGTGCCAATGGGGTCTATGGGTCCCTATGGAGTCTATGGGTGCCAATGGGGTCTATGGGTGCCAATGGGGTCTATGGGTGCTAATGGGGTCTATGGGTCCCTATAGGGTCTATGGGCACCAATGAGGTCTATGGGTCACAATGGGGTCTATGGGTCCCTATGGGGTCTCTATGGGCACCAATGGGATCTATGGTCACAATGAGGTCTATGGGCGCCAATGGGGTCTATGGGTCACAATGAGGTCTATGGGTCCCTATGGGGTCTATGGGTGCCAATGGGATCTATGGTCACAATGGGGTCTATGGGTCAAAATGGGGTTTATGGTTGCCAATGGGGTCCCTCCATTGTCTTCATTGACCCCATCGCCCCCATTGCCCCCCATTGCCCCCATTGCCCCCATTACCCCCATTGCCCCCCATTGCCCCCATTCCCCCATTGCCCCCATCGCACCCATTCCCCCCATTGCCCCCATCACCCCCATTGCCCCCATTGCCCCCATTGCCCCCCATCACCCCCATTGCCCCCATTGCCCCCATTGCCCCCATTCCCCCCATTGCCCCCATTCCCCCCATTCCCCCCATTGCCCCCATCACCCCCATTGCCCCCATTCCCCCCATTCCCCCCATTGCCCCCATTCCCCCCATTGCCCCCATTCCCCCCATTCCCCCCATTGCCCCCATTGCCCCCATTGCCCCCATTGCCCCCATTACCCCCATTGCCCCCATTGCCCCCCATTGCCCCCATCACCCCCATTGCCCCCATTGCCCCATAGCCCCCTGGGCGCACCTGGAACTTGTTGCTGGAGTTGAAGGGCAGCTCCAGCACCTTGGGGAACCGGGCCCTCAGCGCCGCCACCGGCCCCAGCGTCACCTCCGCGAACTTGAGCAGCGCCGTCTCCGAGGCGTCGCCGATGACGTCACGCTACAGGGGGCGGGGCTTCGATCAGGGGGCGGGGCCACACACCCACACACACCCCCCCCTCGCCCCGCCCCTGCTACGCACACAGCAGGTCCCTATAGGACCCCTCCCAGCCCCATAGATGGGCCTTATAAGCCCCTCCCAGCCCCATAGATGGCACCTGAAGACCCCTCCCAGCCCCATATATGGTCCCTAAAGACCCCTCCCAGCCCCATATATGGCACCTGAAGACCCCTCCCAGCCCCATATATGGCCCCTAAAGATCCCTCCCAGCCCCATATATGGCCCCTAAAGATCCCTCCCAGCCCCATATATGGCCCCTAAAGATCCCTCCCAGCCCCATATATGGCCCCTAAAGACCCCTCCCAGCCCCATATATGGCACCTGAAGACCCCTCCCAGCCCCATATATGGCACCTGAAGACCCCTCCCAGCCCCATATATGGCACCTGAAGACCCCTCCCAGCCCCATATATGGCCCCTAAAGACCCCTCCCAGCCCCATATATGGCACCTGAAGACCCCTCCCAGCCCCATATATGGCACCTGAAGACCCCTCCCAGCCCCATATATGGCACCTAAAGACCCCTCCCAGCCCCATATATGGCCCCTAAAGACCCCTCCCAGCCCCATATATGGCACCTAAAGACCCCTCCCAGCCCCATATATGGCACCTAAAGACCCCTCCCACCCCATATACGGTCCCTAGAAGCCCCCTTCAACCCCATAAGCTGCCTATAGGCTCACCTCAGCCCCATATAGGGCCTCTCTCAGCCCCATAAACTCCATATAAACCCCTCCCAGCCCCATAGAGGGTCCATATAGGGGGTCTATATGTCCCTCGCAGCCCCATAACCTCCCCATACCCCCCTCTAACCGCCATAGAAAGCCCATATAACCCCCTTGCAGCCCCATATAAGCCCCCTATAGGGTCGCTATAGGTCCCACCTTGGCTATAGGGACGTTGTCCTGGCCGGGCTTGAACTGGGCCCTATTGCAGAGGGCGAGGACGCGGCTCAGCATGGTCCAGGTCTCCGAGGATTGGTCGAAGCTCTGCCCTGGGGTGGGGGGACACGAGGGATGGGGGTCACCATGGAGGAGGGCACCATAGGGGTGTATAGGGGCCATATAGGGGGCTGGGAGAGGTGGTTATGGACCTTGTCACCCATAATGACCTATAGGGATGGAAGGGACCCATAACGACCTATAGGGATGGATGGGATCCATAATGACCCATAGTGATGGATGGGATCCTTAATGACCCATAGTGATGGATGGGATCCATAATGACCCATAGTGATGGATGGGATCCATAATGACCCATAGTGATTGAAGGGATCCATAATGACCCATAGTGATGGATGGGATCCATAATGGCCCATAGTGATTGAAGGGATCCATAATGACCTATAGTGATGGATGGGATCCATAATGACCCATAGTGATGGATGGGATCCATAATGACCCATAGTGATGGATGGGATCCTTAATGACCCATAGTGATGGATGGGATCCATAATGGCCCATAGTGATTGAAGGGATCCATAATGACCTATAGTGATGGATGGGATCCATAATGACCCATAGTGATGGATGGGATCCATAATGACCTATAGTGATGGATGGGATCCATAATGACCCATAGTGACGGATGGGATCCATAATGACCTATAGGGATGGATGGGATCCATAATGACCTATAGTGATGGATGGGATCCATAATGACCCATAGTGATGGATGGGATCCATAATGACCTATAGGGATGGATGGGATCCATAATGACCCATAGTGATGGATGGGATCCATAATGGTCCATAGTGATGGAAGGGACCCATAATGACCTATAGTGATGGATGGGATCCATAATGACCCATAGTGATGGATGGGATCCATAATGACCCATAGTGACGGATGGGATCCATAATGACCTATAGTGATGGATGGGATCCATAATGACCTATAGTGACGGATGGGATCCATAATGACCCATAGTGATGGAAGGGACCCATAATGACCCATAGTGATGGATGGGATCCATAATGACCTATAGGGATGTATGGGATCCATAATGACCCATAGTGATAGATGGGATCCATAATGACCCATAGGGATGGATGGGATCCATAATGACCTATAGTGATGGATGGGATCCATAATGACCCATAGTGATAGATGGGATCCATAATGACCCATAGTGATGGATGGGATCCATAATGACCTATAGTGATGCATGGGATCCATAATGACCCATAGTGATAGATGGGATCCATAATGACCCATAGTGATGGATGGGATCCATAATGACCCATAGTGATGGATGGGATCCATAATGACCCATAGTGATGAATGGGATCCATAATGACCCATAGTGATAGATGGGACCCATAATGACCCATAGTGATGGATGGGACCCATAATGACCCATAGTGATGGATGGGACCCATAATGACCTATAGTGATGGAAGGGACCCATAATGACCCATAGTGATGGATGGGACCCATAATGACCCATAGTGATGGATGGGATCCATAATGACCCATAGTGATGGATGGGATCCATAATGACCCATAGTGATGGATGGGATCCATAATGGCCCATAGTGATGGATGGGACCCATAATGACCCATAGTGATTGAAGGGACCCATAATGACCTTCGAGTGATGGAAAGGACCCATGAAGACCCAGAGAGCTGGCCCGGAACCCCGAGGAACCCCCTTTGGAGCCCCCAACGCACCCGACTGGTCCTCAGTGGTGTCGGCGGTGTGGATGTGGTTGTCGAACCAGAGGTGCGCCACGGTCATGCGGTTCTGGGTCAGGGTCCCGGTCTTGTCGGAGCAGATGGTGGATGTGGAGCCCAAGGTCTCCACGGCCTCCAGGTTCTTCACCACGCAGTTCTTGCGCGCCAGGCGCTTGGCCGTCAGCGACAGGCACACCTATGGGGGGGGCCCGAGGGGCAGGAGGGCCCATAGGGACCGTAAGGATGTCCATAGGGTGGGATGGGACCTAAAGGGATGTGGTGGGACCTAAAGGGCTTGAGGGGATCCAATGGACTTGATGGGACCTCACTGGGACTTGATAGGACCTAATGGACTTGATGGGATCTAATGGGGTTGGTGGGACCCAATGGACTTGATGGGACACAATGGACTTAATGGGATCCAAAGGACTTGATGGGACCTAAAGGGACTTGATGGGACCTGATGGACTTGATGGGATCTAATGGGGTTGGTGGGACCCAATGGACTTGATGGGATCTAATGGGTTTGGTGGGACCCAATGGACTTGATGGGACCCAATGGACTTAATGGGATCCAAAGGACTTGATGGGACCTAAAGGGACTTGATGGGACCTAATGGACTTGATGGGACCTCATTGGGACTTGATGGGACCTAATGGACTTGATGGGACCTGATGGACTTGATGGGACCTAAAGGGACTTGATGGGATCTAATGGGGTTGGTGGGACCCAATGGACTTGATGGGACCCAATGGACTTAATGGGATCCTAAGGACTTGATGGGACCTAAAGGGACTTGATGGGACCTAATGGACTTGATGGGACCTCATTGGGACTTGATGGGACCTAATGGACTTGATGGGATCTAATGGACTTGATGGGACCCAATGGACTTGATGGGACCTCATTGGGACTTGATGGGACCTAATGGACTTGATGGGACCTGATGGACTTCATGGGACCTAAAGGGACTTGATGGGATCTAATGCGGTTGGTGGGACCCAATGGACTTGATGGGACCCGATGGACTTAATGGGATCCAAAGGACTTGATGGGACCTAAAGGGACTTGATGGGACCTAATGGACTTGATGGGACCTCATTGGGACTTGATGGGACCTAATGGACTTGATGGGATCTAATGGACTTGATGGGACCCAATGGACTTGATGGGACCTAATGGACTTGATGGGACCCAATGGACTTGATGGGACCTGATGGACTTCATGGGACCTAAAGGGACTTGATGGGATCTAATGGGTTTGGTGGGACCCAATGGACTTGATGGGACCCAATGGACTTAATGGGATCCAAAGGACTTGATGGGACCTAAAGGGACTTGATGGGACCTTAAGGGACTTGATGGGACCTAATGGACTTGATGGGACCTGATGGACTTCATGGGACCTAAAGGGACTTGATGGGACCTAAAGGGACTTGATGGGATCTAATGGGGTTGGTGGGACCCAATGGATTTGATGGGACCCAATGGACTTGATGGGATCTAAAGGGACTTGATGGGATCTAATGGGGTTGGTGGGACCCAATGGACTTGATGGGACCCAATGGACTTGATGGGACCTAAAGGGACTTGATGGGACCTAATGGACTTGATGGGACCCAATGGACTTGATGGGACCCAATGGACTTGATGGGACCCAATAGACTTAATGGGATCCAAAGGACTTGATGGGACCTAAAGGGACTTGATGGGACCTAATGGACTTGATGGGACCCAATGGACTTGCTGGGCCCTCATTGGGACTTGCTGGGCCCGAAAGGTTACCGTGACGGTGGCGAGCAGCCCCTCGGGCACGTAGGCCACCACGATGGCCATGAAGAAGACCATGGCGCGCAGGAAGGGGTACCCGATGACCATGGCCACCACGAAGAAGGTGGCGCCGAAGAAGATGGCGAGGCCGGCGATGATGTCCACAAAGTGCTCGATCTCGATGGCGATCGGGGTCTTCTCGTTCTCCACGCCGGAGGCCAGGCTGGCGATGCGGCCGATGATGGTCCTGTCGCCGGTGTTGATCACCAGGCCCATGGCCGTGCCTGGGGGGCGTGGAAGGAGGGGGGAGATGGGATGGGGTTGGTGGGACCTAAAGGGACTTGGGGGGATCTAATGGGGTTGGTGGGACCCAATGGACTTGGTGGAACCTAAAGGGACTTGGGGGGATCTAATGGGGTTGATGGGAGCTAATGGGGTTGGTGGGACCTAAAGGGACTTGGTGGAACCTAAAGGGACTTGATGGGATCTAATGGGGTTGATGGGAGCTAATGGGGTTGGTGGGACCTAAAGGGACTTGGTGGAACCTAAAGGGACTTGATGGGATCTAATGGGGTTGATGGGAGCTAATGGGGTTGGTGGGACCTAAAGGGACTTGATGGGACCCAATGGACTTAATGGAACCCAATGGACTTGGTGGGACCTAATGGACTTGGTGGAACCTAAAGGGACTTGATGGGATCTAAAGGGACTTGATGGGATCTAAAGGGACTTGATGGGATCTAATGGGGTTGGTTGGACTCAATGGACTTGATGGGATCTAAAGGGACTTGATGGGATCTAATGGGGTTGGTTGGACTCAATGGACTTGATGGGATCTAAAGGGACTTGATGGGATCTAATGGGGTTGGTGGGACCTAAAGGGACTTGATGGGACCCAATGGACTTAATGGAACCCAATGGACTTGGTGGCATCTAAAGGGACTTGATGGGATCTGAAGGTCAAGGTAGGATCTAAAGGGATCTGGTGGCATCTAAAGGGACTTGGTTGCACCTAAAAGTCTTGATGGCACCCATAGGTGCTGGTGGCACCCATAGGTCATGGTGGCAGCCATAGGTGATGTTGGGCCCCATAGGCGCTGGTGGCACCCATAGGTGCTGAATGGCACCCCTAGGTGATGTCGGGCCCCACCTTCCAAGCACATGGTGGAGAAGAAGGCGATGTTCCGTGTCTCCAGGGGGGATTCATGGGTGCATTCGGGCGACCGCGTCTGAGGCTCCGACTCCCCGGTCAGGGACGAGTTGTCCACCTGGAGATGAGGGTGGTTGGAGGCCTCAGCCCCATGGAGATGGACTGTGGGCCCATCTCCATCCATCTCCATCTCCATCCATCCCCATCTCCATCCATCCATCTCCATCCATCCCATCTCCATCCATCCCCATCTCCATCCATCCCCATCTCCATCCATCCCCATCTCCATCCATCCATCTCCATCCATCCCATCTCCATCCATCCCCATCTCCATCCATCCCCATCTCCATCCATCCCCATCTCCATCCATCCCCATCTCCATCCATCCATCTCCATCCATCCATCTCCATCCATCCCATCTCCATCCATCCCCATCTCCATCCATCCCATCTCCATCCATCCCATCTCCATCCATCCCATCTCCATCCATCCCATCTCCATCCATCCCATCTCCATCCATCCCATCTCCATCCATCCATCTCCATCCATCCCATCTCCATCCATCCCCATCTCCATCCATCCCATCTCCATCCATCCCATCTCCATCCATCCCATCTCCATCCATCCCATCTCCATCCATCCATCTCCATCCATCCCATCTCCATCCATCCCATCTCCATCCATCCCATCTCCATCCATCCCCATCTCCATCCATCCCATCTCCATCCATCCCATCTCCATCCATCCCATCTCCATCCATCCCATCTCCATCCGTCCCCATCTCCATCCGTCCCCATCTCCATCCATTCCATCTCCATCCATCCCATCTCCATCCATCCCATCTCCATCCATCCCCATCTCCATCCATCCCCATCTCCATCCATCCATCTCCATCCATCCCATCTCCATCCATCCCATCTCCATCCATCCCCATCTCCATCCATCCCATCTCCATCCATTCCATCTCCATCCATCCCATCTCCATCCATCCCCATCTCCATCCATCCCATCTCCATCCATCCCCATCTCCATCCATCCCCATCTCCATCCATCCCATCTCAATCCATCCCCATCTCCATCCATCCCATCTCCATCCATCCCATCTCCATCTCCATCCCATCTCCATCCATCCCCATCTCCATCCATCCATCTCCATCCATCCATCTCCATCCATCTCCATCCATGCATCTCCATCCATCTCCATCCATCCCATCCCATCTCCACCCATCCCATGGGACCTTGCAGCCCTGGGCCGACACGATGCGGATGTCGGCCGGGACGCGGTCTCCCCCCTTGATCTCCACCAGGTCTCCCACCACCAGCTCGTTGGCGTTGATCTGGAGCTTCTCCCCCTCTCTGATCACCGTGGCTTGCTGCAGGGGACAACAGGGACCATGAGGTCCATAGGGGGTCTACAGGGTGAAGGTGAGGTCCATATGGGGTCTACATGGAGATGTCCCTATGGGGTTCTCCATGGTGGAGATGATGTCCCTATGGGGTTCTCCATGATGGAGATGATGTCCCTATGGGGTTCTCCATGATGGAGATGATGTCCCTATGGGGTTCTCCATGATGGAGATGATGTCCCTATGGGTTCTCCATGGTGGAGATGATGTCCCTATGGGGTTCTCCATGATGGAGATGATGTCCCTATGGGGTTCTCCATGATGGAGATGATGTCCCTATGGATTCTCCATGGTGGAGATGATGTCCCTATGGGGTTCTCCATGATGGAGATGATGTCCCTATGGGTTCTCCATGATGGAGATGATGTCCCTATGGGGTTCTCCATGATGGAGATGATGTCCCTATGGGGTTCTCCATGATGGAGATGATGTCCCTATGGATTCTCCATGGTGGAGATGATGTCCCTATGGATTCTCCATGATGGAGATGATGTCCCTATGGGTTCTCCATGATGGAGATGACTTCCTTATGGGTTCTCCATGATGGAGATGATGTCCCTATGGATTCTCCATGGTGGAGATGATGTCCCTATGGATTCTCCATGATGGAGATGATGTCCCTATGGGTTCTCCATGATGGAGATTACGTCCTTATGGGTTCTCCATGATGGAGATGATGTCCCTATGGATTCTCCATGATGGAGATGATGTCTCTATGGGGTTCTCCATGATGGAGATGATGTCCCTATGGGTTCTCCATGATGGAGATGATGTCCCTATGGATTCTCCATGATGGAGATGACGTCCTTATGGGTTCTCCATGATGGAGATGATGTCCCTATGGGTTCTCCATGATGGAGATGATGTCCCTATGGGGTTCTCCATGATGGAGATGATGTCCCTATGGGGTTCTCCATGGTGGAGATGATGTCCCTATGGGGTTCTCCATGATGGAGATGACGTCCTTATGGGTTCTCCATGATGGAGATGACGTCCTTATGGGTTCTCCATGATGGAGATGACGTCCCTATGGGGTTCTCCATGATGGAGATGACTTCCTTATGGGTTCTCCATGATGGAGATGACGTCCTTATGGGTTCTCCATGATGGAGATGACTTCCTTATGGGTTCTCCATGATGGAGATGACTTCCTTATGGGTTCTCCATGATGGAGATGATGTCCCTATGGGTTCTCCATGATGGAGATGATGTCCCTATGGGGTTCTCCATGATGGAGATGATGTCCCTATGGGGTTCTCCATGGTGGAGATGATGTCCCTATGGGGTTCTCCATGATGGAGATGATGTCCCTATGGATTCTCCATGGTGGAGATGATGTCCCTATGGGGTTCTCCATGGTGGAGATGATGTCCCTATGGGGTTCTCCATGATGGAGATGATGTCCCTATGGGTTCTCCATGATGGAGATGATGTCCCTATGGGGTTCTCCATGGTGGAGATGATGTCCCTATGGGGTTCTCCATGATGGAGATGATGTCCCTATGGATTCTCCATGGTGGAGATGATGTCCCTATGGGGTTCTCCATGGTGGAGATGATGTCCCTATGGGGTTCTCCATGATGGAGATGATGTCCCTATGGGGTTCTCCATGGTGGAGATGATGTCCCTATGGGGTTCTCCATGGTGGAGATGATGTCCCTATGGGGTTCTCCATGATGGAGATGATGTCCCTATGGGTTCTCCATGATGGAGATGATGTCCCTATGGGGTTCTCCATGATGGAGATGATGTCCCTATGGGGTTCTCCATGGTGGAGATGATGTCCCTATGGGGTTCTCCATGATGGAGATGATGTCCCTATGGATTCTCCATGGTGGAGATGATGTCCCTATGGGGTTCTCCATGATGGAGATGATGTCCCTATGGGGTTCTCCATGGTGGAGATGATGTCCCTATGGGGTTCTCCATGGTGGAGATGATGTCCCTATGGGGTTCTCCATGGTGGAGATGATGTCCCTATGGATTCTCCATGATGGAGATGATGTCCCTATGGGGTTCTCCATGGTGGAGATGATGTCCCTATGGGTTCTCCATGATGGAGATGATGTCCCTATGGGGTTCTCCATGATGGAGATGATGTCCCTATGGATTCTCCATGGTGGAGATGATGTCCCTATGGGGTTCTCCATGATGGAGATGATGTCCCTATGGATTCTCCATGATGGAGATGATGTCCCTATGGGGTTCTCCATGATGGAGATGATGTCCCTATGGATTCTCCATGGTGGAGATGATGTCCCTATGGGGTTCTCCGGCTCCCACCTCACCTGAGGCACCAGGTTCTTGAAGCTGGCGATGATGTTGGTGCTCTTGAACTCCTGGTAGTAGCCAAAGCACCCGGTGACCACCACGACGGCGATGAGGGCGATGGCCAGGTACAGCTATGGGGTGGCACCGCATGAGCACAACCCCACCAGGCCTCAACCAGAGGGGGCTCTGCTCCCCCGTTGAGGCCTATGGGGGGACCCCCCCCATGGATACCCCCCCGCCGTACGTTGTCGGAGCTGCCGCGGTCGCCCTCGCCCTCCTGCACCCCATAGGCGATGAGGCAGATGGCGGCCGCGACCCACATCAGGCACTGGAGGCCCCCGGCCAACTGACGGCCAAACTTGACGCATTCCGGGGTGCCCCGGGGGGGACGGAGCTCGTTGGGACCATCCCGAAGGAGCCGCTCGGCCGCCACGGCCTCCGCCAGGCCCTGTGGGACAATGGGGGGCAATGGGGGCAATGGAGGCAATGGGGGCAATGGGGGGAATGGGGGTCTATGGGTGTCAATGGGTGTCAATGGGTATCAATGGGGATCAATGGCTGTCAATGGGGGTCAATAGGGATCAATGGGGATCAATGGCTGTCAATGGGGGTCAATAGGGATCAATGGGGATCTATAGGGGTCAATGGGTGTCAATGGGGGTCAATGGGGATCTATGGGGGTCAGTGGTTGTCAGTGGGTGTCAATCGCTGTCAATGGGTGTCAGTGGGGGTCTGTGGGTGTCAGTGGGGGTCTATGGGTGTCAATGAGGATCAACGGGGATCAATGGGGTCCATGGGGATCAGTGGGGTCAATGGGGATCAATGGGGTCCATGGGGATCAGTGGGGTCAATGGGGATCAATGGGGTCAATGGGGATCAGTGGGGTCAATGGGGATCAATGGGGTCAATGGGGATCAGTGGGGTCAATGGGGATCAATGGGGTCAATGGGGATCAGTGGGGGTCCATGGGGATCAGTGGGGTCAATGGGGATCAGTGGGGTCAATGGGGATCAGTGGGGTCCATGGGGATCAGTGGGGTCAATGGGGCTCAATGGGGATCCATGGGGATCAGTGGGCTCAATGGGGCTCAATGGGGGTCCATGGGGATCAGTGGGCTCAATGGGGCTCAATGGGGGTCCATGGGGATCAGTGGGCTCAATGGGGCTCAATGGGGGTCCATGGGGATCAGTGGGCTCAATGGGGCTCAATGGGGGTCCATGGGGATCAGTGGGCTCAATGGGGCTCAATGGGGGTCCATGGGGATCAGTGGGCTCAATGGGGCTCAATGGGGGTCCATGGGCTCACCTTGGTGATGCTGGTGCTGTACTTGGTCTCCAGGTCACTGGTGTCCAGCTTGTGGTCATCCTGGGCACAGCGACCCCTGACCTCTGACCTCCCAGTCCCTCCCAGTATCCCCTACGGACCGCCCAGTGCCCCCCATTGGCTCCCATTGAGCTCCCCGTGCCCCCATTGGCTCCCGTTGAGCTCCCCGTGCCCCCATTGGCTCCCGTTGAGCTCCCCGTGCCCCCATTGGCTCCCGTTGAGCTCCCCGTGCCCCCATTGGCTCCCGTTGAGCTCCCCGTGCCCCCATTGGCTCCCATTGAGCTCCCCGTGCCCCCATTGGCTCCCATTGAGCTCCCCGTGCCCCCATTGGCTCCCATTGAGCTCCCCGTGCCCCCATTGGCTCCCAGGGCCCTCATACCACGTCCATCTCCTTCTTCATGTCCTCCAGCTTCTCCTTGCGGTGGCCTCGGCCCTTGGCCGGGGCTGGGGCTTTGCCCCGAGGGCCCATCTCATAGCTCTGGGGCAGGAGATAGCTTGGTCCATGATCCGTCATCATCACCATCATCATCATCATTAACCATCATCATCATCACCATCACCATCATCATCATCATCATCATCACCATCATCATCATCATCATCATCATTAACCATCATCATCATCATCATCATCATCATCATTAACCATCATCATCATCATCATCATCATTAACCATCATCATCATCATCATTAACCATCATCATCATCATTAACCATCATCATCATCATCATCATCATCATCATCATTAACCATCATCATCATCATTAACCATCATCATCATCATCATCATCATCATCATCATTAACCATCATCATCATCATTAACCATCATCATCACCATCATCATCATCATTAACCATCATCATTAACCATCATCATCATCATCATCATCATCATCATCATTAACCATCATCATCATCATTAACCATCATCATCACCATCATCATCATCATTAACCATCATCATTAACCATCATCATCATCATCATCATCATCATTAACCATCATCATCATCATTAACCATCATCATTAACCATCATCATCATCACCATCATCATCATCATCATCACCATCATCATCATCATCATCATCATTAACCATCATCATCATCATCATCATCATCATTAACCATCATCATCATCATCATCGTCATCATCATCATCATCATTAACCATCATCATCATCATTAACCATCATCATCATCATCATCATCATCATCATCATCATTAACCATCATCATCATCATCATCGTCATCATCATCATCATCATTAACCATCATCATCATCATTAACCATCATCATCATCATCATCATCATCATCATCATCATTAACCATCATCATCATCATCATCATCATCATCATCATCATTAACCATCATCATCATCATCATCATCATCATCATCATCATCATCATTAACCATCATCATCATCATTAACCATCATCATTAACCATCATCATTAACCATCATCATCATTAACCATCATCATCACCATCATCATCATCATTATCATTAACCATCATCATCATCATTAACCATCATCATCATCATCATCATTAACCATCATCATCATCATTAACCATCATCACCATCATCATCACCATCATCATCATCATTAACCATCATCATCATCATCATCATTAACCATCATCATCATCATCACCCATGATGATGGTTATTGTTATCCCATCATCCCTCCCTCCATCCCACCTCCCCCTGGTCCCTCCTCTCTCCATCCCCTGTCCTGTCTCTCCCACCAGCGCTCCAGCCCTTCCTGCCTCCATCCATCCCTATGTCCATCCCTCCATCCCTATGTCCATCCCTATGTCCATCCCTCCATCCCTATGTCCATCCCTATGTCCATCCCTCCATCCCTATGTCCATCCCTATGTCCATCCCTCTATCCCTATGTCCATCCCTATGTCCATCCCTCCATCCCTATGTCCATCCCTATGTCCATCCCTCCATCCCTATGTCCATCCCTATGTCCATCCCTCCATCCCTATGTCCATCCCTATGTCCATCCCTCCATCCCTATGTCCATCCCTATGTCCATCCCTCCATCCCTATGTCCATCCCTATGTCCATCCCTCCATCCATCCCTATGTCCATCCCTCCATCCATCCCTATGTCCATCCCTATATCCATCCCTCCATCCCTCCATCCATCCCTATGTCCATCCCTCCATCCCTCCATCCATCCCTATGTCCATCCCTCCATCCCTCCATCCATCCCTATGTCCATCCCTCCATCCCTCCATCCATCCCTATGTCCATCCCTCCATCCCTCCATCCACCCTGTATCCCCACCTCCATCCATCCCTGTATCCCACCTCCGTCCCTCCCTGTATCCCACCTCCATCCACCCCTGTATCCCAACTCCATCCCTCCCTGTATCCCACCTCCATCCCTCCCTGTATCCCACCTCCATCCCTCCCTGTATCCCACCTCCATCCATCCCTGTATCCCACCTCCATCCATCCCTGTATCCCACCTCCATCCATCCCTGTATCCCACCTCCATCCATCCCTGTATCCCACCTCCATCCCTCCCTGTATCCCACCTCCATCCCTCCCTGTATCCCACCTCCATCCATCCCTGTATCCCACCTCCATCCATCCCTGTATCCCACCTCCATCCATCCCTGTATCCCACCTCCATCCCTCCCTGTATCCCACCTCCATCCATCCCTGTATCCCACCTCCATCCCTCCCTGTATCCCACCTCCATCCCTCCCTGTATCCCACCTCCATCCATCCCTGTATCCCACCTCCATCCATCCCTGTATCCCACCTCCATCCCTCCCTGTATCTCACCTCCCTCCATCCCTGTATCCCACCTCCATCCCTCCCTGTATCCCACCTCCATCCATCCCTGTATCCCACCTCCATCCCTCCCTGTATCCCACCTCCATCCATCCCTGTATCCCACCTCCATCCCTCCCTGTATCCCACCTCCATCCCTCCCTGTATCCCACCTCCATCCATCCCTGTATCCCACCTCCATCCATCCCTGTATCCCACCTCCATCCCTCCCTGTATCCCACCTCCATCCCTCCCTGTATCCCACCTCCATCCATCCCTGTATCCCACCTCCATCCATCCCTGTATCCCACCTCCATCCATCCCTGTATCCCACCTCCATCCATCCCTGTATCCCACCTCCATCCCTCCCTGTATCCCACCTCCATCCCTCCCTGTATCCCACCTCCATCCCTCCCTGTATCCCCACCTCCATCCATCCCTGTATCCCCACCTCCATCCACCCTGTATCCCACCTCCATCCATCCCTGTATCCCACCTCCATCCCTCCCTGTATCCCACCTCCATCCCTCCCTGTATCCCACCTCCATCCACCCCTGTATCCCACCTCCATCCATCCCTGTATCCCACCTCCATCCATCCCTGTATCCCACCTCCATCCATCCCTGTATCCCACCTCCATCCCTCCCTGTATCCCACCTCCATCCATCCCTGTATCCCACCTCCATCCCTCCCTGTATCCCACCTCCATCCCTCCCTGTATCCCACCTCCATCCATCCCTGTATCCCACCTCCATCCATCCCTGTATCCCACCTCCATCCCTCCCTGTATCTCACCTCCCTCCATCCCTGTATCCCACCTCCATCCCTCCCTGTATCCCACCTCCATCCATCCCTGTATCCCACCTCCATCCCTCCCTGTATCCCACCTCCATCCATCCCTGTATCCCACCTCCATCCCTCCCTGTATCCCACCTCCATCCCTCCCTGTATCCCACCTCCATCCATCCCTGTATCCCACCTCCATCCATCCCTGTATCCCACCTCCATCCCTCCCTGTATCCCACCTCCATCCCTCCCTGTATCCCACCTCCATCCATCCCTGTATCCCACCTCCATCCATCCCTGTATCCCACCTCCATCCATCCCTGTATCCCACCTCCATCCATCCCTGTATCCCACCTCCATCCATCCCTGTATCCCACCTCCATCCCTCCCTGTATCCCACCTCCATCCATCCCTGTATCCCACCTCCATCCATCCCTGTATCCCACCTCCATCCCTCCCTGTATCCCCACCTCCATCCCTCCCTGTATCCCACCTCCATCCCTCCCTGTATCCCACCTCCATCCATCCCTGTATCCCACCTCCATCCCTCCCTGTATCCCACCTCCATCCATCCCTGTATCCCACCTCCATCCATCCCTGTATCCCACCTCCATCCCTCCCTGTATCCCACCTCCATCCATCCCTGTATCCCACCTCCATCCCTCCCTGTATCCCACCTCCATCCATCCCTGTATCCCACCTCCATCCCACCCCATCTCCCCTCACCTCCTTCCCCATTGCAGCTCCCAGGTGCTCCCGGGCCGGCCCAGCCCCACAACCTCCCCTTATACCCTCCGCCAAGGTGACCCCCAAGTGGGGGCCCTCCCCATAGCGCCGTGGCCTTGATGTCCTTCACCCTTATCAGCAGGGACCTTATCAGTGGGGCAGGCAATGGGGCCGGGTTAATCATTGATGGGCCCTTATCTCAGCACTGACCTTCAAGGAGAACCCACGTGTGGGTCCTATGGGGTGCTGGGACCCATAAGTAGAGAGGAACATGGGGGGATGGGGGAAGGGGGAGGGGGGAGGGTTCGTTTTGGGGCGAAACCCCCCCAAAAAAGGCAAGAAATGGGGCACAGGAGGAAAAAAGGTGTTTAAAAAGGGGCCTTTGGGGACATGTGGGGGGTGCACAAAGGGATGGGGGGGAAGTAGGAGGTGAGATGGGGTCCATGGGGCCATGGGGTCGATGGTGGCCAATGGGGACATGGGGTCAATGGGGATGTGGGGTCCATGGGGCCGTGGGGTCGATGGTGGCCAATGGGGACATGGGGTTGATGGGGATGTGGGGTCCATGGGGCCATGGGGTTGGTGGTGGCCAATGGGGACATGGGGTCAATGGGGATGTGGGGTCCATGGGGACATGGGGTCGATGGTGGCCAATGGGGACATGGGGTCGATGGTGGCCAATGGGGACATGGGGTCGATGGGGACGTGGGGTCGATGGTGGCCAATGGGGACATGGGGTCAATGGGGACATGGGGTCCATGGGGATGTGGGGTCCATGGGGACATGGGGTCGATGGTGGCCAATGGGGACATGGGGTCCATGGGGATGTGGGGTCCATGGGGCCGTGGGGTCGATGGTGGCCAATGGGGACATGGGGTTGATGGGGATGTGGGGTCCATGGGGCCATGGGGTTGGTGGTGGCCAATGGGGACATGGGGTCAATGGGGATGTGGGGTCAATGGGGACATGGGGTCGATGGTGGCCAATGGGGACATGGGGTCGATGGTGGCCAATAGGGACATGGGGTCCATGGGGATGTGGGGTCAATGGGGACATGGGGTCGATGGTGGCCAATGGGGACATGGGGTCAATGGGGATGTGGGGTCAATGGGGCCATGGGGTCGATGGTGGCCAATAGGGACATGGGGTCCATGGGGACGTGGGGTCAATGGGGACATGGGGTTGATGGTGGCCAATGGGGACATGGGGTCAATAGGGACATGGGGTCCATGGGGATGTGGGGTCCATGGGGCCATGGGGTTGATGGTGGCCAATGGGGCCATGGGGTTGATGGTGGCCAATGGGGACATAGGGTCCATGGGGACGTGGGGTCAATGGGGACATGGGGTTGATGGTGGCCAATGGGGCCATGGGGTCAATGGGGATGTGGGGTCAATGGGGATGTGGGGTCCATGGGGCCGTGGGGTCGATGGTGGCCAATGGGGACATGGGGTTGATGGGGATGTGGGGTCCATGGGGACATGGGGTTGATGGTGGCCAATGGGGACATGGGGTCAATGGGGATGTGGGGTCCATGGGGCCATGGGGTCGATGGTGGCCAATAGGGACATGGGGTCAATGGGGATGTGGGGTCCATGGGGCCGTAGGGTCGATGGTGGCCAATGGGGACATGGGGTTGATGGGGATGTGGGGTCCATGGGGACATGGGGTTGATGGTGGCCAATGGGGACATGGGGTCAATGGGGATGTGGGGTCCATGGGGACATGGGGTCGATGGTGGCCAATGGGGACATGGGGTCCATGGGGATGTGGGGTCAATGGGGACATGGGGTTGATGGTGGCCAATGGGGACATGGGGTTGATGGTGGCCAATGGGGATATGGGGTCCATGGGGACGTGGGGTCAATGGGGACATGGGGTCGATGGTGGCCAATGGGGACATGGGGTTGATGGTGGCCAATGGGGACATGGGGTCCATGGTGGCCAATGGGGACATGGGGTCCATGGGGGCCAATGGGGACATGGGGTCCATGGTGGCCAATGGGGACATGGGGTCCATGGGGATGTGGGGTCAATGGGGACATGGGGTCGATGGTGGCCAATGGGGACATGGGGTCCATGGGGACGTGGGGTCAATGGGGACATGGGGTTGATGGTGGCCAATGGGGACATGGGGTCCATGGGGCCATGGGGTCGATGGTGGCCAATAGGGACATGGGGTCCTTGGGGATGTGGGGTCCATGGGGACATGGGGTTGATGGTGGACAATGGGGACATGGGGTCCATGGGGATGTGGGGTCAATGGGGACATGGGGTCAATGGGGATGTGGGGTTGATGGGGCCATGGGGTCGATGGTGGCCAATGGGGACATGGGGTCCATGGGGATGTGGGGTCAATGGGGACATGGGGTTGATGGTGGCCAATGGGGACATGGGGTCCATGGGGCCATGGGGTCGATGGTGGCCAATAGGGACATGGGGTCCTTGGGGATGTGGGGTCCATGGGGACATGGGGTTGATGGTGGACAATGGGGACATGGGGTCCATGGGGATGTGGGGTCAATGGGGACATGGGGTCAATGGTGGCCAATGGGGACATGGGGTCCTTGGGGATGTGGGGTCCATGGGGACATGGGGTTGATGGTGGACAATGGGGACATGGGGTCCATGGGGATGTGGGGTCAATGGGGACATGGGGTCAATGGTGGCCAATGGGGACATGGCGTCAATGGGGATGTGGGGTCAATGGGGACATGGGGTCGATGGTGGCCAATGGGGACATGGGGTCCATGGGGACGTGGGGTCAATGGGGACATGGGGTTGATGGTGGCCAATGGGGACATGGGGTCCATGGGGACGTGGGGTCAATGGGGACATGGGGTCAATGGTGGCCAATGGGGACATGGGGTCCATGGGGACGTGGGGTCAATGGGGACATGGGGTTGATGGTGGCCAATGGGGACATGGGGTCAATAGGGACATGGGGTCCATGGGGATGTGGGGTCCATGGGGCCATGGGGTTGATGGTGGCCAATGGGGACATAGGGTCCATGGGGACGTGGGGTCAATGGGGACATGGGGTTGATGGTGGACAATGGGGCCATGGGGTCAATGGGGATGTGGGGTCAATGGGGATGTGGGGTCCATGGGGCCATGGGGTCAATGGTGGCCAATGGGGACATGGGGTCCATGGGGATGTGGGGTTGATGGTGGCCATGGGGTTGATGGTGGCCAATGGGGACATGGGGTCAATGGGGATGTGGGGTCCATGGGGCCATGGGGTCAATGGTGGCCAATGGGGACATAGGGTCAATGGGGATGTGGGGTCCATGGGGCCATGGGGTTGATGGTGGCCAATGGGGACATGGGGTCCATGGGGATGTGGGGTCAATGGGGACATGGGGTCGATGGTGGCCAATGGGGATATGGGGTTGATGGTGGCCAATGGGGATGTGGGGTCCATGGGGACGTGGGGTCAATGGGGACATGGGGTCGATGGTGGCCAATGGGGACATGGGGTTGATGGTGGCCAATGGGGACATGGGGTCCATGGGGATGTGGGGTCCATGGGGCCATGGGGTCAATGGTGGCCAATGGGGACATAGGATCAATGGGGATTTGGGGTCCATGGGGCCATGGGGTTGATGGTGGCCAATGGGGACATGGGGTCCATGGGGATGTGGGGTCAATGGGGACATGGGGTTGATGGTGGCCAATGGGGACATGGGGTCAATGGGGACGTGGGGTCGATGGTGGCCAATGGGGACATGGGGTCAATGGGGACGTGGGGTCAATGGGGACATGAGGTTGATGGTGGCCAATGGGGACATGGGGTCCATGGGGACTTGGGGTCAATGGGGCCATTGGGGGTCGATGGTGGCCAATGGGGCCATGGGGTCGATGGTGGCCAATGGGGACATGGGGTCAATGGGGATGTGGGGTCAATGGGTCCATGGGGTCGATGGGGCCATTGGGGGTCGATGGTGGCCAATGGGGTGCCCCATAGAGCTCCCTTGGGCAGCGCCTGCAGTACCGCGCGTGGCCACACGATGGCGGCACCTCCGCATTGACGGGTACCGCGCCCCCTGGCAGCCGCCGCCGCTTGCGCGTTGCCAGGCAACAGCCAATGGGACGCCCCCTCCGCGCGTTGCTACGCAACAGCCAATCAGCGCCCGCCGCCGTTCCTCCCTAGCGAAGCAACCCCCGCTCCCAGCCTCCTGCCACAGCGTTGCGTGGCGACAGCCAATCAGCGCCCGCCTTTCATGAATGGCTTTCGTCCTTATGACGGGCGCCTTTCCGACGCTGCTGATTGGCTGCTGGACGGCGGGGGGTGGGCTTTAAGGGGGTGAGCGGCCAATGTGGGGAGGGAGCTTGGCCCGCGGATGCGCAGGGGATGGAAGGGACCGGATGGAGGGGACCACAAGGACCAAGGGGCCGCGGGGCCGGAGGTAAAAGGACCTGAATGGGAGATGTGGGGCGGGAGATGTGGGGCGGGGGGGGGCTATGGGGCGCCCCACATCCATGCACCCCCATTGACCCAGCCCCACATCCATTCACGCCCCATTGACCCAGCCCCACATCCATTCACCCCCCATTGACCCAGCCCCACATCCATTCACCCCCATTGACCCAGCCCCACATCCATCACCCCCATTGACCCAGCCCCATATCCATCACCCCCATTGACCCAGCCCCACATCCATGGACCCCCATTGACCCAGCCCCACATCCATTCACCCCCATTGACCCAGCCCCACATCCATGGACTCCCATAACCCAGCCCCACATCCGTTCACCCCCATTGACCCAGCTCCACATCCATTCACTCCCATAACCCAGCTCCACATCCATTCACTCCCATAACCCAGCCCCACATCCATTCACCCCCATAACCCAGCCCCATATCCATCACCCCCATTGACCCAGCCCCACATCCATGGACCCCCATTGACCCAGCCCCACATCCATGGACCCCCATTGACCCAGCCCCACATCCATTCACCCCCCATAACTCAGCCCCACATCCATTCACCCCCCATTGACCCAGCCCCACATGCACCCAGTGCCCCATAGATTGTGATATGTGGGGCTGAGACCACCACAGCATGATGGGAAGGAGGCTGTGTGTATGTAAATGAGTCTAATGAATATGTAAATGAGCTGAATTAAAGTGATTCGTTAAGGCCCTTGCCTCCTGCTTCGCCTTTTTTGGGGGGGTGATGACATCACGGGGGGGGTGATGACGTCACACGCAGAATTGGGGTAAAAAGCCGTGGAAACGGTTAAAGTATTCAAATGAAGGTGTTTAATATGCAGATATGCAAATGAGGGTACTGCTGGGTTGTGAAGCACCTGGAAAATGGGCTTGAAATGGGAATTTGGGGAGGAAATTTGAATTCCGATGGAAATTTGACTGAAAATTGAAATTTAAATGGAAATTTTAATGTGAAATTGTAGTTTAAATCGAATTTTTAATGTAAATCTGGATTTAAAATCAATTTTTCCCTGAATAATTGACTTTTCAATAAAATTTTCAATGTAAAATTGCATTTTAAATGGAAACTTTAATGTAAAATTGTTTTAAATGGAAATTTTAAGGTAAAATTGAATTCAGAATCGAATTTTTAAGGTAAAATCGGGTTTTAAATGGAAATTTTAACGTGAAATTGAGTTTAAAATCGAATTTTCCATGAAAAGTCGACTTTGAAATCAAATTTTCAATGTAAAATTGACTTTGAAATTGAAATTTCAATGTAAATTTGAATTTTAAAATCAAATTCGAATGTGAATTTGGACTCCAAAGTGGACTTTAATGTCTAGAACGGCCATTAATGGGTCTAAAATGCCTCTAAATGGATCTATAATGCCCACAAATGGATCTATAATGTCTATAAATCGATCTATAACGTCTATAAATGGATCAATAGCATCTATAAATGGGTCTATAGTGCCCATAAATGGATCCCTAACGTCTATAACTGAGTTTATAACATCTATAATTGGATCTATAACGTCTATAAATGGATCTATAATGTCCATAAATGGATCGATGATGTCTGTAAATGGATCAATAACGTTTATAAATGGATCTATACTGTCCCTAAATGGGTCTGTAGCATCCATAAATGGGTTTATAGCATCCATAAATGGATTAATAACGTCCATAAGTGGGTCTATAACGTCTATAAATGGATCAATCACGTCTATAAATGGATCAATCACGTCTATAAATGGATCAATCACGTCTATAAATGGGTCTATAACGTCCATAAATGGATTAATAATGTCTATAAGTGGGTCTTTAACGTCTTTAAATGGATCTATAATGTCCATAACAGGTCTATAACGTCCATAAATGGATCTATAGCATCCATAAATGGATCTATAATGCCTATAAGTGGATCAATCACGTCCATAAATGGATCAATCACGTCCATAAAGGGATCAATAACATCCATAAATGGATCAATCACGTCCATAAAGGGATCAATAACGTCCATAAGTGGATCAATCACGTCTATAAGTGCGCCTACACGTGTCTATGCACACAACCCCCCACTTACGGCATAGAATGACAGGTATATGCCATGTATAACACATGTAACATGCAAAGTCATACGTAACACATGAGTTAACATGGGAAAGACCATGTAACACACGTGTAATAGGAGAACTAGAGCACATATGACACGTATAACACATGTAACATGTAAAATCATACGTAACACATGAGTTAACATGGGAAAGACCATGTAACACACGTGTAATAGGAGAACTAGAGCACATATGACACGTATAACACATGTAACATGTAAAATCATACGTAACACATGAGTTAACATGGTAAGGACCATGTAACATACGTGTAATGACACAAGTAGAGCACGTATGACACAACTAACACATGTAACATGTAAAATCATGCGTAACACATGAGTTAACATGGGAAAGAACACATAACACACGTGTAATAGGAGAACTAGAGCACATATGACATGTTTAACACATGTAGCATGTAAAATCATGCGTAACACATGAGTTAACGTGGGAAAGAACATGTAACACACATGTAATAGGAGAACTAGAGCACATATGACATGTATAACACATGTAACATGTAAAATCATGCGCAACACATGAGTTAACATGGGAAAGAACACATAACACACGTGTAACAGGAGAACTAGAGCACATATGACACGCATAACACATGTAACACGTAAACCCATACATAGCACACGTGCTAACACGGTAAAGGCCACGCAACACGCATGTAACGGCCCCACCAGCGCCCGTGCGCCACCCGCAACACACGTCACGCGCCAGACAACACGCGCGTGGCACACGCAGCGCACACGGAACACGCGTGGCACACGCGTGGAAACACCCCCCCCCCCATTGCCCCCCCATTGCCCCCCCATCGCCCCCCCATCGCCCCCCCATCGCCCCCCCATCATCCCTCCCTCATCCCCCATCCCCCTCTCCCCATCCCCCTCCCCCCACCTCTCCTCCCCGCCCCTCCCCCCCCGCCGTCTCCATGGCAACCCGAGGATGCTCGCGCGAGGGGGGGGGGGGGGAGGGGGGGAAAAGAGGTGGGGGGGGGGGGGAGGGGCACCTCCTCCTCCTCCCCCCCCCCCCCCCATCATTTCCCCCTTTTCTCCCACATTTCCCCCATTTCGGGGGCCATTCCCGCGGGGGTTTTTTTCGCAGCCCCCTCCCCCCACCCCCCCCCTCCTCCCATCCCCCTCCCTCCCCCCCCCCCTTTTTACCATATCCCCCCCCCCCCCCTTTTTCCATCCCCCCCCCCCCCCCCCCCCCCATCGGGCTCTGCCGCTGCGCCCCAGCGCATGGAGGAGTCTCCGTGCGCCCACCGATGGAGGCGGAGGTCGGTGCAGCCGCGGGTACCACCCCCCCCCCATCACCCCCCCCCCCCCCATCACCCCCCCCATCATCACCCCCTCCCCCCCCCAAAAAAACACAACACCCCCCCCCCACCCCCCCCTTTTATCTATAGGGGAAAAGGAAAAGGGGAAAAGGAGAACGGGGGAGGGGGGGGGGGGGCCCCGGGCGGAGAAATGAGGTGAAAAGAGGCGGTTTCGGGCAAGTTTTGCATATTGAAGGTGTTTTGCATATTGATTGCGGGGGGGGGGAGGGGGGAGGAGGGAGGAGGAGGAGGGGGGGGGGGGAGGAGGGATGGGGGGGGGGAGCGCGGGCAGCGCGAGGCGCGGCAGCGGCGCAACGGCAGCGGCCCCCCCCCCGCACCCCCCCCATCACCCCCCATTGAACCCCCCCATTGCCCCCCCCATCACCCCCCCATCACCCCCCCCATCACCCCCCATTCACCCCAATAGAAGCCCCCCCCCATCCCCAAGGCTCTTTTGTCTGCCTATAGGCGACCCCCCCCCCCTTTACATTGTTTAATGGGGGGGTCCCCCCTTATTCCCCTTCAAACCCACCCCCCCACCCCCCCCCCCAAGCCTTTGTGTTGGGTTTCAATAGCAGCGATGCTTTGGGGGGGGGGTCTGGATGGGGGTCGGAGGGGTGTTGGGGGGGTACAAGGGGTATTTGGGGTGTAAAAGGGGTGTTTGGGGGTTTACAGGGGGTATTTGGGGTGTACAAAGGGTATTTGGGGGTGTACAGGGTGTATTTAGGGGTGTAAAAGCGGCATTTGGGGGTGTACACGGTGTATTTGGGGCGTGCAAAAGGTACTTAGGGTGTACAAGGTGTATTTGGGGTTGTACAAAGGGTATTTTGGGGTGTACAAGGGGTATTTTGGGGTGTACAGGGGGTATTTGGGGTTGTACAAAGGGTATTTTGGGGTGTACAGGAGGTATTTAGGGGTGTGCAAAGGGTATTTTGGGGTGTACAAGGGGTATTTTGGGGTGTAAAAGGGGTATTCAGGGTGCAAAAGCAGCATTTGGGGGTGTACAGGGGGTATTTAGGGGTGTGCAAAGGGTATTTTGGGGTGCACAAGGGGTATTTTGGGGTGCACAATGGGTATTTGGGGTGTACGAAGGGTATTTGGGGGTGTGCAAGGTGTATTGGGGGTGTGCAAGGTGTATTTGGGGGTGTGCAAGGTGTATTTTGGGGTGTACGAGGGGTATTTAGGGGTGTACAAGGTGTATTTTGGGGTGTACAAGGGGTATTCGGCGTGCACAAGGGGTACTTAGGGGTGTACAAGGTGTATTTAGGGGTATGCAAGGTGTACTTGGGGGTGTACAAGGTGTTTTGGGGGGATAGGAGGTGTTTTGGGGGGCACAAGCTGTATTTGGGGCTGTATTTGGGGGGGGGGGAAGCAGTTTGGGGGTCTCCATAGTGGATTATGGGGTGGGTTGACACCCGTTTGCTGGTGTGATATCAACACCCCCCCCCATAACAGGGGTGCCTATGGGGGGGGGGGGGGTGGTGGTGTAGCTGCAGTTGGGGTGTTCACCCTGCAGGTTGTAGCTCCATTGATTGGATGGGGGGGGGGGGGGGGAGTTGTATCGGGTTGGGTTGTTGCTATCTCTTGGGGGGGGGCGGGTGGTGTTTGGGGAGGGCCCCATAGATTTGGGATGTTCTTTGTGCTCCTCTTGGGGTGTCACCCGCATTGGGAGCTACAGCCGCTTGCCCCCTTCCTAATGCCGCCTGTACCCCCTTTTGCCACCTGTTCCCCCCGCCTTTGCCGCCTGTTGGCCATCCCTTTGGCCGCCTGTCCCCCCCCCCCCTTTTGCTGCCTGTACCCCCCCCTTTGCTGCCTGTTGTCCGTCCCTTTGGCCGCCTGTACCCCCCCCCCCCCCCCCTTCGCCGCCTGTACCTGGCAGCAGCCATTTGCTGGCCGGAGAGTGACCGCGGCTCCATGTCAGCATCAGCCCATCGGCCGCCTGTGCGTGCGTCAGGCAGACGGGGGGTAACCGGTTGTGCCTGTGTCGGGGGTGGGGGTGTGTGTCTGTGTCTGTGTCTGTGTCTGTGTCTGTGTCTGTATGTGGGTCCCCATGCGGGGACGGTGACACCCCCCTCATGCCGTGGGGTTTGGGGGGTGTCCGTTCAGTGCCTGTATCCCGCTTGTGTCCCTGCCTGTATCCCGCTTGTGTCCCTGCCTGTATCCCGCTTGTGTCCCTGCCTGTATCCCGCTTGTATCCCTGTCTATATCCCGCTTGTATCCCACTTGTGTCCCTGCCTGTATCCCAGCTGTATCCCTGCCTGTATCCCTGTCTGTATCCCGCTTGTATCCCTGTCTATATCCCGCTTGTGTCCCTGCCTGTATCCCGCTTGTGTCCCTGCCTGTATCCCAGCTGTATCCCTGCCTGTATCCCTGTCTGTATCCCTGCCTGTATCCCTGTCTATATCCTGCTTGTGTCCCTGTCTGTGTCCCGCTTGTGTCCCTGCCTGTAGCCTGTATGCCCCCAGTACTCCTGCCTGTACCCCGCTTGCATCCCGCTTATATCCTTGCCTGTATCCCATTTGCATCCTTGCCTGTATCCCACTTGCATCCTGCTTGCATCCTGCCTGTGTCCCATTTCTATCCCTGCCTGCATCCCGCTTGTGTCCCTGTCTGTACCCCATTTGTATCGCTGCCCGTATCCCGCCTGTATCCCACTTGTATTCCTGACTGTACCCCGCACACATCCCACTTACATCCCACCTACATCCTCCCTGTATCCCACTTGTATCCCTGCCTGTATCCCACTTGTATCCCTGGCTGCATCCAGGCGTAGCCCGGCTGTAGCTCTGGATGCTGTTGGGCTGCACTTAGGGTGTGGGTTGGGGCTGGTTTTGGGGCTGGTTTGGGTTTTGGGGGCTGCTTTGGGGTGTTTGGGGCTTATTTTGGCTGTTTGGGGCTGTTTCCTGTTGGGTTTGGGGTGGTTTGGGGCCTGTTTGGGCCTGTTCCGGTTGTATTCAGGGTGTTCCATGCCGGGGGCATTCAGAGTGTATTTGGGGGGTACCCACAGCCACCACTGGGCTGCAGCTCTGCCTGGAGCCTGACTGTCTTTGGGGTGTTCTCTGCCTGTATTGGGGCTGTTCCTGCCTGTATTGGGGCTGTTTCTGCCTGTATTGGGGCTGTTCCTGCCTGTATTGGGGCTGTTTCTGCCTGTATTTGGGGCTGTTTCTGCCTGTATTGGGGCTGTTCCTGCCTGTATTTGGGGCTGTTCCTGCCTGTATTTGGGCTGTTTCTGCCTGTATTTGGGCTGTTCCTGCCTGTATTTGGGGCTGTTTCTGCCTGTATTTGGGCTGTTTCTGCCTGTATTTGGGGCTGTTTCTGCCTGTATTTGGGCTGTTTCTGCCTGTATTTGGGCTGTTTCTGCCTGTATTGGGGCTGTTTCTGCCTGTGTTTGGGCTGTTCCTGCCTGTATTGGGCTGTTTCTGCCTGTATTTGGGCTGTTTCTGCCTGTATTTGGGCTGTTCCTGCCTGTATTGGGGCTGTTTCTGCCTGTATTGGGGCTGTTTCTGCCTGTATTGGGGCTGTTTCTGCCTGTGTTTGGGCTGTTCCTGCCTGTATTGGGGCTGTTTCTGCCTGTGTTTGGGCTGTTCCTGCCTGTATTGGGGCTGTTTCTGCCTGTATTGGGGCTGTTCCTGCCTGTATTTGGGGCTGTTTCTGCCTGTATTTGGGCTGTTTCTGCCTGTATTTGGGCTGTTTCTGCCTGTATTGGGGCTGTTTCTGCCTGTATTTGGGCTGTTCCTGCCTGTATTGGGGCTGTTTCTGCCTGTGTTTGGGCTGTTTCTGCCTGTATTGGGGCTGTTTCTGCCTGTGTTTGGGCTGTTCCTGCCTGTATTGGGGCTGTTTCTGCCTGTGTTTGGGCTGTTCCTGCCTGTATTGGGGCTGTTTCTGCCTGTGTTTGGGCTGTTTCTGCCTGTATTGGGCTGTTTCTGCCTGTATTTGGGCTGTTTCTGCCTGTATTTGAGCTGTTCCTGCCTGTATTTGGGCTGTTTCTGCCTGTATTTGAGCTGTTCCTGCCTGTATTGGGGCTGTTTCTGCCTGTATTTGGGCTGTTTCTGCCTGTATTTGAGCTGTTCCTGCCTGTATTTGGGCTGTTTCTGCCTGTATTTGAGCTGTTCCTGCCTGTATTGGGCTGTTTCTGCCTGTATTTGGGCTGTTCCTGCCTGTATTGGGGCTGTTTCTGCCTGTGTTTGGGCTGTTCCTGCTTGTATTGGGGCTGTTTCTGCCTGTATTCAGGGTGTTCTCCATCTCTCCCCACATCGGGCACGTTTGGGGGTCTCCCATCCATGTCCCATCCATCTGGGGGTCCCATCCCATTACCCCTCAAGCACCTCAGTACCCCCCATTGCCCCCCAATGCCCCTTTATTATCACCCTTTGCCCCCCATTACCCCTTAATCCGCCCCATTACCCCCCGTTACCCCATTACCCCCATTGCCCCCAATACTCCCATTACCCCCCAATACCCTCTATTACCCTCCAGCACCCCCCATTTTCCCTCCCATGATCCCAAATACCCCATTCCCCCCTATCACCCCCCATTACCCCCTTAATCCACCCCATTACCCCAATAACCCCTACTACCCCCATTCCCCCATTCCCCCCCATTCTCCCATTCCCATCCCATTCCCATCCCATTCCCCCCCCATTACCCCATTGCCCCCATTATCCCATTCCCCACATTCCCCCCATTCCCCCTCATTCCCATCCCATTCCCCATCCCCCCCATTCCCCCCATTATCCCATTCCCATTCCCCCCCATTATCCCATTCCAACCCATTATTCCATTCCCCCCCATTATCCCATTCCCCCCATTCCCTCCCATTATCCCATTCCCCCCCATTATCCCATTCCCCCCCATTATCCCATTCCCATCCCCCCATTATCCCATTCCCCCCATTATCCATTCCCATTACCCCATTACCCCATTTCCCCCCATTATCCCATTCCCATTCCCCCCCATTATCCCATCCCCCCCATTATCCCATTCCCCCCCATTCCCCCCCATTATCCCATCCCCCCCCATTATCCCATTCCCCCCATTCCCCCCCATTATCCCATCCCCCCCCATTATCCCCATCCCCCCATTCCCCCCATTATCCCATCCCCCCATTATCCCATTCCCCCCCATTCCCCCCATTATCCCATCCCCCCCATTATCCCATTCCCCCCCATTCCCCCCCATTATCCCACCCCCCCCATTATCCCATTCCCCCCCATTCCCCCCCATTATCCCTCCCCCCCCATTATCCCATTCCCCCCCATTCCCCCCCATTATCCCATTCCCCCCCATTCCCCCCATTATCCCATCCCCCCCCATTATCCCATTCCCCCCATCCCCCCCCATTATCCCATTCCCCCCCATCCCCCCCATTATCCCATTCCCCCCCATCCCCATCTCTCCCCCCCCCCCCTTCCCTTCTCCACCAGGGCTTTCCCCGTCCCCTCTCCCCCCCCCCCCCCGCCGGGTGTTCCCCGCCCGCCCTCCCCTCCCTCCGCTCTAATTGCCGCCATTGGCGGCTCGATGAACGCCATCGATCCGGCGCGCGCCGCGCATCGATCCGGGAATTCCCAATCGATCCCGGCCCTAAATCTCCTCCAGGAGCGGCCGCGGGGACACCGCGGGGGGGGGGGGGGGAAGGGCGCGGGAAAACCCCTGCACCCCTCCCCCACGCCTGCTTTGGGGCGGGCTGGGGCCGGTTGGGGTCCGATTGGGGGGGGGTTGGGGTTGTTTGGGTCCGGTTTGGGGCGGTTTGGGTCCGGTTTGGGGCGGTTTGGGTCCGGTTTGGGGCGGTTTGGGTCTGGTTTGGATCCGGTTTGGGTTCGGTTTGGGGTTGTTTGGGTTGGTTTGGGTCCGGTTTGGGTCCGGTTTGGGGCAGTTTGGATCCGGTTTTGGGGCAGTTTGTGTCCAGTTTGGGGCGGTTTGGGTCCAGTTTGGGGCAGTTTGGGTCTGGTTTGAAGTGGTTTGGGGTTGTTTGGATCCGGTTTGGGGCAGTTTGTGTCCAGTTTGGGGCAGTTTGGATCCGGTTTGGGGCGGTTTGGGTCCAGTTTGGGGCAGTTTGGATCCGGTTTGGAGTGGTTTGTATCCCGTTTGGGGTTGTTTGGATCCGGTTTGGGGCGGTTTGGGTCCAGTTTGGGGTTGTTTGGATCCGGTTTGGGGCGGTTTGTGTCCAGTTTGGGGCAGTTTGGATCCGGTTTGGAGTGGTTTGTGTCCCGTTTGGGGTTGTTTGGATCCGGTTTGGGGGCGGTTTGGGTCCGGTTTGGGGTTGTTTGGATCCGGTTTGGGGCGGTTTGTGTCCAGTTTGGGGTTGTTTGGATCCGGTTTGGAGTGGTTTGTGTCTAGTTTGGGGTTGTTTGGATCCGGTTTGGGGCGGTTTGGGTCCAGTTTGGGGCAGTTTGGATCCGGTTTGGGGTGGTTTGGGTCCATTCAGGCCTGGTTTGGGTCCCTCCATCCCCCTTCCCTCCCTCTTTCCCCCCCATCCCAGATGTTGGGGTGCCCCTGGGGACATGGGGGGCACACGCAGGGATGTTGGGGTCCCCATAGGGCCTTGACCCCCCCCCCCCCATTGTCCCTACAGGTCCTGCACTGGAGCGGAGTGAATGTCCTACAGCGGCCGCTTCTGCCTGACAGGTACAGGGGGACGTGGGGTGACAACAGGGCTCTATGGTGTTACCATGGTGACCATCACCTCTATGGTGTCCCCATGGTGACCATCACCTCTATGGCATTACCATGGGGACCATCATCGCTATGGTGTCACCATGGTGGGGACCATCTTTACGGTGTCCCCATGGGGACCATCATCGCTATGGTGTCACCATGGTGGGGACCACATCTATGGTGTCCCCATGGTGACCATCATCGCTATGGTGTCACCATTGTGGGGACCACATCTATGGTGTCCCCATGGTGACCATCATTGCTATGGTGTCACCATGGTGGGGACCACATCTATGGTGTCCCCATGGTGACCATCATCGCTATGGTGTCACCATGGTGGGGACCACATCTATGGTGTCCCCATGGTGACCATCATTGCTATGGTGTCACCATGGTGGGGACCACATCTATGGTGTCCCCATGGTGACCATCATCGCTATGGTGTCACCATGGTGGGGACCACATCTATGGTGGGGACCACATCTATGGTGTCCCCATGGTGACCATCATCGCTATGGTGTCACCATGGTGGGGACCATCTCTATGGTGTTACCATGGTGACCATCATTGCTATGGTGTTCCCATGGTGACCATCACCTCTATGGTGTCACCATAGTGGTGACCACCTCTATGGTGTCATCATATAGGGACCCACATCAGTGACCATCACTGTCCTTCTGCTGGGGACCATCGTGGTGTCCCCATGTCCCTATATAGTGACCATGTCCCTATATAGTGACCATGTCCCTATATAGTGACCATGTCCCTATATGGTGACCATCGTGGTGTCCCCATGTCCCTATATGGCAACCATGTCCCTATATGGTGACCATGTCCCTATATGGTGACCATTGTGATGTCCCCATCACCACCGTTGTCACCATCTCCCCTCCCTGTTAATGGCCTTTGTCTGGCCTGGACTTGGGGGGGGGGGCATGGGGGGGTCCCCGATGGTCGATGGGGGGAAATGGGGGGGTCCCATTATGAACTGAGGGGGTCCCATTATGCAATGGGGGGTCCTTGTGTGTATTGGGGGGGTCCCATTATGAACTGGGGGGGTCCCATTATGCAATGGGGGGGTCCCATTATGCAATGGGGGGGTCCTTGTGTGTATTGGGGGGTCCCATTATGAACTGGGGGGGTCCCATTATGCAATGGGGGGGTCCTTGTGTGTATTGGGGGGTCCCATTATGAACTGGGGGGGGTCCTATTATGCAGTGGGGGGGTCCCATTATGCAATGGGGGGGTCCTTGTGTGTATTGGGGGGTCTATGGGGGTTATGGGGGGGTGCAGGAGGAGGAGGGGGATGGGGAAGGCCCCGAAGTTGGGGGGGGGGGGGGCGGGGCGCGGCTCGGCCGTTCGGGTCTCGACCCCCGTGTCCGGTCTCAACCCCCCCCCCCCGTTCCCGTTCCCGTTCCCGTTCCGTTCCCGTTCCCCCCGCCCCGTTCCCGTTCCCGGAGCCGGAGCCCGGCGGCCCCGGAGCGCGAATGGAGGCGGCGGCGGCGAGACCCGGCGGCTGCGGCCACCGGTAAGAGCCGGGACCGCCGCCGCCGCCCCCCTCATCCCCTTCATCCTCATCCTCATCCTTATCCTATTCCCTTCATCCCATCCCCATCCCCTTCATCCCATCCCCATCCCATCCCCTTCATCCCATCCCCATCCCATCCCCTTCATCCCCATCCTCATCCCCATCCCATCCCCTTCATCCTCATCCTTATCCTATTCCCTTCATCCCATCCCCATCCCCTTCATCCCCATCCTAATCCTCATCCTATTCCCTTCATCCCATCCCCTTCATCCCCATCCCCTTCATCCCCATCCTCATCCCCATCCTATTCCCTTCATCCCCATCCCCTTCATCCCATTCCCCATCCCATCCCCCACATCCCCATCCCCCTCCCTGCCTTCATCCCCATCCCCATCCTTATCCCCATCCCTTTCATCCCCATCCTCATCCCCATCCCCTTCCCCCCTTCATCCCCATCCTCACCCTGCTCCTTATCCCCATCCCCCTCATCCCCATCCCCCTCCCTGCCTTCATCCCCCTCCCCTCCCCCTCCCCGGACCCCCCCCAAAACCGGGAGCGGGGGAGGAGAAAACAAACAAACAAACAAAAAAAAAAACCCAACACAAAAAAAGCCCAAACCCAATCCCGGAAAATTCCCGATCGATCCCGACGGCGCCGCGCGAGCGATGGGAGCGGGGGGGGGAGGGGGAGGGGGGAAGGGAGAGAGGGGGAGGGGCGCCCATGCTCCTGTACCTGTGCGTGTGCCCATGGAATTCCCTACAAATCCATGTATTCCCATGTAATTCCATGTATTTCCCATGTAATTCTATGTATATCCATGTACTCCCATGTAATTCCATGTATTCCCATGTATTCCCCATGTAATTCTATGTATATCCATGTATTCCCATGTAATTCCATGTAATTCCATGCATTTCCCATGTAATTCTATGTATATTCATGTACTCCCATGTAATTCCATGTATTCCCATGTAATTCCCTATATATCCATGTATTCCCATGTAATTCCATGTAATTTTATGCATTTCCATGTATTCCCATGTAATTCCAGGTATTCCCATGCAATTCCCTATATATCCATGTATTTCCATGTATGTCCATGTATTCCCAGGTAATCCATTTATATCCATATGTGTCCATGTGTGTCCATGTATTCCCATGTGATTCCATATATATCCATGTATGTCCATGTATTCCTACGTAATTCCATGTATATCCATGTATGTCCGTGTATGTCCATGTATTCCCATGTAATTCCCTATATATCCATGTAATTCCATGTATGTCCGTATAAGTGTGTGCACAGGCACGCTGGTGACATGAGGTTGCTGGAGACACACAGCCCCCCCAGACCCTTCCCATCCATCCCCGTATCCCTGCATCCCTGTATCCCTGCATCCCTGCATCCCTATCCCTGCATCCCTGCATCCCTGCATCCCTGTATCCCTGCATCCCTGCATCCCTGTATCCCTGCATCCCTGCATCCCTATCCCTGTATCCCTGCATCCCTGCATCCCTGTATCCCTGCATCCCTGCATCCCTATCCCTGTATCCCTGCATCCCTGCATCCCTGTATCCCTGCATCCCTGTATCCCTGCATCCCTGCATCCCTGCATCCCTGTATCCCTGCATCCCTGTATCCCTGCATCCCTGCATCCCTGCATCCCTGTATCCCTGCATCCCTGTATCCCTGCATCCCTGCATCCCTATCCCTGCATCCCTGCATCCCTGCATCCCTGTATCCCTGCATCCCTGTATCCCTGCATCCCCGTATCCCTGTATCCCTGTATCCCTGTATCCCTGCATCCCTGTATCCCTGCATCCCTGCATCCCTATCCCTGCATCCCTGCATCCCTGTATCCCTGCATCCCTGTATCCCTGCATCCCTGCATCCCTGCATCCCTGTATCCCTGCATCCCTGCATCCCTGTATCCCTGCATCCCTGTATCCCTGTATCCCTATCCCTGTATCCCTGTATCCCTGCATCCCTGTATCCCTGTATCCCTGCATCCCTCCATCCCTGCATCCCTGCATCCCTCCATCCCTGTATCCCTCCATCCCTGTATCCCTGCATCCCTGTATCCCTGCATCCCTGTATCCCTGCATCCCTGCATCCCTGTATCCCTGCATCCCTCCATCCCTGCATCCCTGCATCCCTCCATCCCTGTATCCCTCCATCCCTGTATCCCTGCATCCCTGTATCCCTGCATCCCTGTATCCCTGCATCCCTGCATCCCTGTATCCCTCCATCCCTGTATCCCTGCATCCCTGTATCCCTGTATCCCTCCATCCCTGTATCCCTGCATCCCTGTATCCCTGCATCCCTGTATCCCTGCATCCCTGCATCCCTGTATCCCTGCATCCCTGTATCCCTGCATCCCTCCATCCCTGCATCCCTGCATCCCTCCATCCCTGTATCCCTCCATCCCTGTATCCCTGCATCCCTGTATCCCTGCATCCCTCCATCCCTGTATCTCTGCATCCCTGTATCCCTGCATCCCTGCATCCCTCTGTCCATCCACCCCCCCATCCCCTTCCCACCCCAAGGGGCCACATAGAGGACTATAGGATGGGGCGGGGGGGGGCTATGGGGGGCTATAAGGCAATGGGGGGGCTATAGGGTTATGGGGGTCTATGGGGTCTCTATGGGGGTCTATGGGGTCTCTATGGGGGTCTATGTGGTGTCTATGGGAGTCTATGGGGGTCTTAGGGCTCTACGGGGTATCTATGGGTGCCTACGAGTGTCTATGGGGTATCTAGGGGGTGTTTCTAAGTGTCTATAGGTGTCTATGGGTGTCTATAGGTACCTATAGGTGTCAATGGGTGTCTGTAAAGGTGTCTATAGGTATCTATGGGTGTCTATAGGTACCTGTAGGTGTCAATGGGTGTCTATGGGGTGTCTATGAGTGTCTGTAGGTATCTATGGGTGTCTATAGGTACCTATAGGTGTCAATGGGTGTCTATGGGGTGTCTATGAGTGTCTGTAGGGTGTCTGTAGGTATCTATGGGTGTCTATAGGTACCTGTAGGTGTCAATGGGTGTCTATGGGGTGTCTATGAGTGTCTGTAGGGTGTCTATAGGTATCTATGGGTGTCTATAGGTACCTGTAGGTGTCAATGGGTGTCTATGGGGTGTCTATGAGTGTCTGTAGGGTGTCTATAGGTATCTAGGGGGGGTCTATGTGTGTCTGTGGGGTGTCTATAGGTGTCTATGGGTGTTTATGGGGGTCTCTATGGGTCTCTATGGGTCCCTATGGGGTCCCTATGGGTCTCTATAGGTGTCTATAGGGGGGTGTCCCGTCACCACCACACAAAGGGCTCAGCATCCCCCTCCCCCCTCCCCCTCCATGACCCCACCCCCCCCCCCCGCCCCCCCCCCGGGGTCAATGGCGGCTGATGCTCGTGTTGGCAACGGGAACGGGAACGGGAACGGAAAGTGGACGGCAACGGGATGGGAACGGGAACAGGGACGGGAACGGGGGGGAACGGGAATGGGAACGGGAACGGGGGGAACGGGAACGGGAAGGATGGGAACGGGAACGGAAAGGGAAAGGGAACGGAAAGGGGACGGCAACGGAAGGGGGGGAACGGGAACGGAACTGGGATGGGAACGGCAACGGGAACGGCAAAGGAATGGGGGGGACGGGAACGGGAAGTGAACGGCAACGGCAACAGGAACGGAAGGGGGGAACGGCAACGGAGCGGGGATAGGAACGGCAACGGGAACGGAAGGGGGGGAACGGGAACGGAACGGCAATGGGAACGGCAAAGGAACGGGGGGGACGGAACGGAAGGGAACCGGAACGGCAACGAGAACGGAAGGGGGGGAACGGGAACGGAACGGGGATGGGAACGGGAACGGCAAAGGAAGGGGGGGACGGGAACGGCAATGAGCGGGCAGGTACCGGCACCGGCACCGGTACCACTGGTGGTTGATGGTACCGGTAACAGGGAATGGTACCGGTAACAGGGAATGGTACCGGTAATAGGGAATGGTACCGGTAAAACAGGGAATGGTACCGGTAACAGGGAATGGTCCCGGTAACAGGGAATGGTCCCGGTAATAGGGAATGGTACCGGTAATAGGGAATGGTACCGGTAACAGGGAATGGTACCGGTAACAGGGAATGGTCCCGGTAATAGGGAATGGTACCGGTAACAGGGAATGGTACCGGTAATAGGGAATGGTACCGGTAACAGGGAATGGTCCCGGTAACAGGGAATGGTACCGGTAATAGGGAATGGTACCGGTAACAGGAATGTACCGGTAATAGGGAATGGTACCGGTAACAGGGAATGGTACCGGTGATAGGGAATATTATTGGTAACAGCCGATGGTACCGGTAATGATGGTACCAGTCATGGTACCATCAGTGGGCAATGGTACCGGTAACAGCCGATGGTACCACCAATGCAGTGGGTGTTGCATGCACCGCACACGTGTGTCTGGGTGCCAATGGGAACACACGACCAGCATGTTTTGGGGTGTTTTGGGGTATTTTTGGGGTGTTTGGGGGTATTTTGGGTGTTTTGGGGTGTTTGGGGGTATTTTGGGGTGCTTTTGGGGTAGTTTAGGGTGTCTTGGCGTGGTTTTAAGGTGGTTTGGGGTGTTTCAGGGCTGTTTAGGAGTGCTTTAGGGTGTTTGGGGGTGAATTGGGGTGCTTTTGGGAGTGTTTCAGGGTGGGTTTGGGGAGTTTAGGGGTGGTTTGGGGGTGTTTTGAGCTCTTTTGGGGTGTTTCAGGCTGTTTTGGTGCTGGTTTTGGGGCGTTTTCGGCTGTTTTGGCCTATTCTTGGATGGTTTCAGGGTGTTTTGGGGCTGTTTCAGGTTGGTTTGAGATGGTTTAGGCTCATTCCGGCTGTTTTGGGCTATTTTTGGGGTGGTTTGGAGGTGTTTTGGGCTGTTTCAGGCTGTTTTGGGGGGTGGTTTTGGGCCATTTTGGGCTGGTTTGGGCTGGTTTTGGCAGTTTCAGCCTATTTTGGGCTGGTTTAGGGCCATTTTGGGCTGTTTTGGGGCTGTTTCAGGCTGTTTTGGGGCTTTTTCAGGCTGTTTGGGGGCAGGTTTTGGCTGTTTTGGCCGTTTGAGCTGGTTTGGGCCATTTAAGGCTGGTTTTGGGGCTGTTTCAGGCTGGTTTAGGCTGGTTTAGGCTGGTTTTGGGCTGCCTTGGGGCCGTTTTGGGCTGGTTTGGGCTGGTTTTGGGGCTGTTTCAGGGTCGTTTCAGGCCGTTTTGGGGTCGTTTTCAGGCCATTTTGGGGCTGTTTTGGGGTGGTTTCCGGCTGTTTCAGGTCCGTTTTGAGCTGTTTCAGGCCGTTTTGGGCCATTTTGCACTGTTTTGGGAAGTTTGGGGCTGGTTTGGGGCTGGTTTGGGGCCATTTCAGGCTGTATTGAGGCTGTTTTGGGCCGTTTCAGGCTGGTTTGGGCTGTTTTGAGCTCTTTCAGGCTGTTTTGGGGCTCTTTTGGGGCTGTTTTGGGGCCGTTTCAGGCCATTTTGCGCGGTTTTGGGTCCATTTTGGGCCGTTTCGGGCCGTTTTGAGCCATTTTGGGCCGTTTTGAGCCATTTCGGGCCCATTTAGAGCCGTTTTGGGCTGTTTTGTGCAGGTTTGGGCCCATTTTGGGCCGTTTCGGGCCGTTTTGGGCCCATTTTGGGCCGTTTTGGGCTGTTTCGGGCCCATTTTGAGCCGTTTTGGGCCGTTTTGAGCCGTTTGGAGCTCATTTTGGGCCGTTTCGGGCTGTTTTGAGCCGTTTTGGGCTCGTTTTGGGCCGTTTTGGGCTCGTTTTGGGCCGTTTTGGGCCGTTTTGAACCGTTTTGGGCCGTTTTGGTCCCATTTTGGCTGTTTTTGGGCCCATTTTGGGCCGTTTCGGGCTGTTTTGGGTGTCTCTCGCTCACGTGCCCGGGGCCGCCCCACGTGCGCCTTCGCTTCCTCTCAGCTGCTTCCTGGTGCCCCCCCCCCCCCCCCATTTCCCCTCCCCCCTTCGGGTCCCCCCCCCCCCCCTCCCCCCCCGGCTTTGTCTCTGGGGGGGGAGGGGAAACCCCCCCCCTCCCCCCCCCTCCCCCCCCCCGCTCCCCGCCCCACACCTCGGGGGCAGCCGTGGGGCGGGCGCAGCGCGAGCGACACCCCCAGGGCCCCGCCATGGTGAACCCCAACATGTGGGGTGCAGGTAGCGCTTGGGGGGCAGCGGCGGGGCTCTATGGAGGATGCTATGGGGCTCTATGGGGCGCTATGGGGGATGCTATGGGGCTCTATGGGGCGCTATGGGGGATGCTGTGGGGCTCTATTGGGGCTGGGAGGATGCTATGGGACTCTATGGGGTGCTATGGAGGATGCTATGGGGCTCTATGTGGCTCTATGGGGGATGCTATGGGGCCTCTATGGGGCGCTATGGGGGATGCTGTGGGGCTCTATGGGGCTGGGAGGATGCTATGGGGCTCTATGGGGCGCTATGGAGGATGCTATGGGGCTCTATGGGGCTCTATGGGGGATGCTATGGGGCTCTATGGGGCACTATGGGGGATGCTATGGGCTCTGTGGGGCGCTATGGGGGATGCTATGGGGCTCTATGTGGCGCTATGGGGATGCTATGGGGCTCTATGGGGCGCTATGGGAGATGCTATGGGGCTCTGTGGGGCTCTATGAGGCTCTATAGGGATGTGGGGATGCTATAGGGCTGGGGGGATGCTATGGGGCTCTATAGGGATGTGGGGATGCTATGGGGCTCTATGGGGCTGTGAGGATGCTGTGGGGCTGTGGGGATGCTTTGAGGCCCTATGGGGATGCTATGGGGCTCTATGGGGCTGTGAGGATGCTGTGGGGATGCTTTGAGGCTCTATGGGGATGCTATGGGGCTCTATGGGGCTGTGGGGATGCTATGGGTCCCTATAGAGTTGTATGGAGGCTGAGGGGGGCTGTGGGGATGCTATGGGGCTCTATAGGGCTGTGTGGGTGCTATAGGGTACCGTGGGTCCCCATAGAGTTGTATGGAGGTTGTGGGGATACAATGGGGCTCTATGGGGCTCTATGGGGCTGTGGGGATGCTCTGGTTGCTATGGAGACGCCCTGGGATGCTCTGGAGCTGCTTTGAGGATGCTCTGAGTTGCCATAGGGATGCTATGGGGATGCTATGGGGATGCTATGGGGATGCTATGGGGCTCTATGGGGCTCTATGGGGCTCTATGGGGCAGGGAGGTCCCGGGGGGGGCCCCGGCGGGTTCCTGACACCCAAATTGAGGCCGTTTTCAGTAACTTGGGGCCCTTTTAAAGCACAAAAGGGAAACGGGAGCAGAAGTGAAAGTGGGGGGGGGGAGGGGGGCCGGGGGGGGTCAAAATGGGGCCAACCCCCCCATTGCCCCTATTACCCCCCCATTGCCCCCCATTGATCCCCATTGATCCCCATTGCCCCCCCATTGATCCCCATTGCCCCCCCATTGCCCCGGGGGTGTCCCCCCCCCCCCCATAAGTGACTCAATGGGATATGCAAATGAGGGGGGGGAGGCCCCAATGGGGCCAGGAAGGGGTTAAACCATAGGTAATGGAGGGGGGGGCATATATAGGGGTCCCCATCACATACATAGGGGTCCCCCCTATATATAGGGGTCCCCATCACATATATTGGGGTCCCCCCTATATATAGGGGTCCCCATCACATGTATTGGGGTCCCCCCTATATATTGGGGTCCCCATCACATGTATTGGGGTCCCCCCCATATATAGGGGTCCCCATCACATGTATTAGGGTCCCCCCCATATATAGGGGTCCCCATCACATATATTGGGGTCCCCCTTATATAGGGTCCCCATCACATGTACTGGGGTCCCCCCCATATATAGGGGTCCCCATCACATGTATTAGGGTCCCCCCCATATATAGGGGTCCCCATCACATATATTGGGGTCCCCCTTATATAGGGGTCCCCATCACATGTACTGGGGTCTCCCCCATATATAGGGGTCCCCATCACATGTATTGGGGTCCCCCCCATATATAGGGGTCCCCATCACATGTATTGGGGTCCCCCTTATATAAGGGTCCCCATCACATGTACTGGGGTCCCCCCATATATAGGGGTCCCCATCACATGTATTAGGGTCCCCCCCATATATAGGGGTCCCCATCACATATATTGGGGTCCCCCTATATATAGGGGTCCCCATCACATGTATTGGGGGTCCCCCCTATATATTGGGGTCCCCATCACATATATTGGGGTCCCCCCATATATAGGGGTCCCCATCACATATATTGGGGTCCCCCTTATATAGGGGTCCCCATCACATATATTGGGGTCCCCCTTATATAGGAGTCCCCATCACATATATTGGGGTCCCCCTTATATAGGGGTCCCCATCACATGTACTGGGGTCTCCCCCATATATAGGGGTCCCCATCACATGTATTAGGGTCCCCCCCATATATAGGGGTCCCCATCACATGTATTGGGGTCCCCCCCATATATAGGGTCCCCATCACATGTATTGGGGTCCCCCTTATATAAGGGTCCCCATCACATGTACTGGGGTCCCCCCCATATATAGGGGTCCCCATCACATATATTGGGGTCCCCCTTATATAGGGGTCCCCATCACATGTATTGGGATCCCCACTTATATTGGGGTCCCCATCACATGTATTGGGGTCCCCCTTATAGAGGGGTCCCCATCACATATATTGGGGTCCCCCCTTATATTGGGGTCCCCATCACATGTATTGGGGTCCCCTTATATAGGGGTCCCCATCACATGTACTGGGGTCCCCCTTATATAGGGGTCCCCATCACATATATTGGGGTCCCCCTTATATAGGGGTCCCCATCACATGTATTGGGGTCCCCCTTATATAGGGGTCCCCATCACATATATTGGGGTCCCCCTTATATAGGGGTCCCCATCACATGTATTAGGGTCTCCCCTATGTACTGGGGTCCCCATCACATAATATTAGGGTCCCACTATATATTGAGGTCCTTATCACATGTATAGGGGTGCCCCCATATATTGGGGTCCCCATCACATGTATGGGGGTCTCCCCTATTTTTTGGGTCCTAATCACATATATGGGGTCCCCCCTTATATTGGGGTCCCCCTCACATATATTGGGGTCCCCTATGTATAGGGGTACCCATCACATATATAGGGGTCCCCCCCATGTATGGAGGTCCTTATCACATATATTGGGGTCCCCCCCATATATAGGGGTCTCCATCACATGCATTGGGGTCCTTATATATTGGGGTCCCCAACATATATATTGGGGTCCCCCTATATAGGGGTCCCCATCACACACCTATGGGGTTCCCCCCCCAGCAATAAGGATGTCTAAGCCCTTGGAGGTGGAGAAGGAGCGAGTGGAGCTGCACGGGGAGCGCACGGGTATGGGGGGTATGGATATGGGATATGGGATATGGATATGGGATATGGGGTATGGGGTATGGGATATGGGGTATGGGGATATGGGATATGGGATATGGGGTATGGGATATGGGATATGGAGTATGGGGTATGGGATATGGGGTATGGGGTATGGGATATGGGGTATGGGATATGGGGTATGGGATATGGGATCTGGGGTATGGGGTATGGGATATGGGGTATGGGGTATGGGATATGGGGTATGGGATATGGGATATGGGGTATGGGATATGGGGTATGGGATATGGGGTATGGGTATGATGGGGTTGGGATATGGGGTATGGGATATGGGATATGGGTATGGGATATGGGATATGGGAAATGGGATATGGGATATGGGATATGGGATATGGGGTATGGGGTATGGGATATTGGGTAATGGGATCTGGGATATAGGATATGGGATATGGGGTATGGGATAAGGGATGATATGGGATATGGGATGGGATATGGGATTTGGGGTATGGGTATGGGCTAAGGAAATGGGTAAGGGTATCATGGGTACTGGTTATGGGATATGGGATATGGGTGAGTGATATGGGATGCTATTGGGATACTGGGGTATGGGATATGGGGTATGTGATATGGGGTATGGGATATGGTGTATGGGGTATGGGGATATGGGGTATGGGATATGGGGTATGGGATATGGGATATGGGGTATGGGGTATGGGATATGGGATATGGATATGGGATATGGGATATGGGATATGGGGTATGGGGAAGGGATATGGGGTATGGGATATGGGATATAGGATATGGGCTCTGGGTCTGGGATATGGGAAATGGGATATGGGACTATTGGGTATGGGGTATGGGATATGGGATATGGGGTATGGGGTAGGGGTATGGGATATGGGATATGGGATACTGGGATATGGGGTATGGGATATGGGATATGGGATATGGGATATGGGATATGGGTATGGGATATGGGATATGGGATATGGGCTATGGGATATGGGATATGGGATATGGGATATGGGTTTGGGATATGGGGTATGGGATATGGGATATGGGGTATGGGATATGGGATATGGGATATGGATATGGGATATGGGATATGGGGTATGGGGTATGGGATATGGGATATGGGATATGGGATATGGGGTATGGGATATGGGATATTGGGATATGGGCATATGGGGTATGGGATATGGGGTATGGGATATGGGGTATGGGGTATGGGATATGGGGTATGGGGTATGGGGTATGGGATATGGGGTATGGGATATGGGGTATGGGATATGGGATATGGGATATGGGGTATGGGGTATGGGGTATGGGGTATGGGGATATGGGATATGGGGTATGGGATATGGGGTATGGGGTATGGGATATGGGGTATGGGGTATGGGGTATGGGGTATGGGGTATGGGATATGGGATATGGGGTATGGGATATGGGGTATGGGGTATGGGGTATGGGATATGGGATATGGGGTCTTGGGGTATGGGATATGGGATATGGGATATGGGGTATGGGATATGGGGTATGGGGTATGGGATATGGGATAATGGGGTATGGGGTATGGGGTATGGGATATGGGATATGGGGTATGGGATATCGGGTATGGGGTATGGGGTAAGGGGGTATGGGGTATGGGATATGGGATATGGGGTATGGGGTATGGGATATGGGATATGGGATATGGGGTATGGGATATGGGTATGGGGTATGGGATATGGGGTATGGATATGGGGTATGGGATATGGGATATGGGGTATGGGGTATGGGGTATGGGATATGGGATATGGGGTATGGGATATGGGGTATGGGATATGGGATATGGGGATATGGGATATGGGGGTATGGGAAATGGGGTATGGGATATGGGGTATGGGATATGGGGTATGGGATATGGGATATGGGGTATGGGATATGGGGTATGGGGGTATGGGATATGGGATATGGGGTATAGGGTATGGGATATGGGATATGGGATATGGGATATGGGGTATAGGGTATGGGATATGGGGTATGGGGATATGGGGTATGGGATATGGGTATGGGCATATGGGGTATGGGATATGGGATATGGGGTATGGGGTCTGGGGTATGGGGTATCCCATAGGATATGGGTCCATGTCCCTCTCATCCCAGACACAGAAAGGAATGGACCCGACACGAACCATCAGGTGAGATGGGGGCACCCAATGGGGCACCCCCAGGGTCCCTGTGCCCCCCCACTTATCTCTGACCCCCCCCCCAGACCCCCCCGGGGCCCGGAGCCAAGGTAAGAGACCCCCAAGTGCCCCCTCCCTACCCCATAAGTGCCCCCAGCCCCATAAGTGCCCCCAGCCCCATAAGTGCCCCCAGCCCCATAAGTCCCCCCCAGCCCCATAAGTGCCCCCCCAGCCCCATAAGTCCCCCAGCCCCATAAGTCCCCCCCAGCCCCATAAGTCCCCCCCAGCCCCATAAGTGCCCCCAAGCCCCATAAGTGCCCCCCAGCCCCATAAGTGCCCCCCAGCCCCATAAGTCCCCCCCAGCCCCATAAGTGCCCCCAAGCCCATAAGTGCCCCCCAGCCCCATAAGTGCCCCCCAGCCCCATAAGTGCCCCCAGCCCCATAAGTCCCCCCCAGCCCCATAAGTGCCCCCTAGCCCCATAAGTCCCCCCAGCCCCATAAGTGCCCCCCAGCCCCATAAGTCCCCCCCAGCCCCATAAGTGCCCCCCAGCCCCATTAAGTCCCCCCCCAGCCCCATAAGTCCCCCCAGCCCCATAAGTCCCCCCTAGCCCCATAAGTCCCCCCCCAGCCCCATAAGTGCCCCCCCAGCCCCATAAGTCCCCCCCAGCCCCATAAGTCCCCCCTAGCCCCCATAAAGCCCCCCCCCAGCCCCATAAGTGCCCCCCCAGCCCATAAGTCCCCCCCCAGCCCCCATAAGTCCATAAGTCCCCCCCCAGCCCCATAAGTCCCCCCCAGCCCCATAAGTCCCCCCTAGCCCCATAAGTCCCCCCCCAGCCCCATAAGTGCCCCCCAGCCCCATAAGTCCCCCCCAGCCCCATAAGTCCCCCCTAGCCCCATAAGTCCCCCCCCAGCCCCATAAGTGCCCCCCCAGCCCCATAAGTCCCCCCCCAGCCCCATAAGTTCCCCCCCCCCCCCGGGGTTCCCCCCCTTCCCCACCCCCCCCGGGTTCCTGTTTTGGGCTCTGATGACTCAAAAGGGGGGGGGTTGGGGGGGAGGGGGGGGGGAGGGGAAATCCCAGGGCATCAAAACAGGAAACGCCTCCTTTTGGGGGGGGGGGGAGGGGGGGGAAAGACCCAAAACCGCGTGAAATGACCCCAAAATCTTCCCCCCCCCCCCCCCCCCAGGTTAAAGCCGAGGCCCCCCCCGGAGCTGCCGCCCCCCCCGCCCCCCCCCCCCCCCCCATCAGCTGATGTTGGCCCGGGAGCCAATTGGCCGGGGTGAGTGGGGGAGGGGCGGGGGGGGGGGTGGGGGAGGGGGAGGGGGAATATGGGGTGGGGGAGGGGGGGGCTTCGCTGCTGCTGCTTTTGGGGGGGGGAGGGCGCTTGGGGCTGGTACTGACCTGCTGCCCCCCCCCATCCCTATGTGTGATCATTGCTGTACATTGCCCTATACACCCCTATACATCCCCATATATATCCCCTATACACCCCTATGCATCCCCATATATATCCCCTATACACCCCTATACATCCCCATATATATCCCCTATACACCCCTATGCATCCCCATATATATCCCCTATACACCCCTATGCATCCCCATATATATCCCCTATACACCCCTATGCATCCCCATATATATCCCCTATACACCCCTATAC